>NC_061109.1:23659473-23711590 GCF_015104395.2 Macrobrachium nipponense | reverse complement strand
CTGCAGCAGAACAAACTGCTGTTGTGGCTGTGCCTTAGATGTCGAAGGCTTGCTGATCTGGGAGACAGGAACAGCCTGTACCACTGCTTGAGACTGAGAGGTCTGGAAAGGCTGATGCTTCCTAGGCCTCTTCCTACTTTTGGATTGTGGTCCGGGGGTCTCGAACTTCCTTTTGAAGGGAAGTCCCCAGCGGACACGAAGGTTCTGGTTAGCTCTAGCCGCCTCGCTGAGGACGCTGTTAACCACGTCCTCAGGAAAGAGGTTGGCACCCCAGATCGACGCCTTTATGAGCTTGTTTGGCTCATGCCTAATGGAGGCATTAGCAAAGACATGCTTCCTGCAGGCTCGTCTAGCCACTATAAAATCATACAGGTCCGATTGAAAAGCCTGCAGCAGCGACTTCGTCAGGACCCAGAATAGAGGCTCATCTGCAAAGACAGTAGCTGTCAACTCTGCAGAGGTGACTGAGTTAATTGACCTGCTCAGCCTGCATCTTGCTTCGAATTCCGCCTTAATCATGGAGTCCGGAATTCTAGGCAAACGTTCACTGAATTGTGTGGAGGCACACTCCGGGTCGAGTTTGCCAACTGTGAACGTTGCCAGAGTGCCAGCCCAACACTCCAGATCTCCGGGAAAGAGCAAAGAGGTAGCCTCGTCTCTTTTAGCTGGGGTATGGGTTTGTCCTCCATTCCGGCTTGCAGTGTCAATTCTGCAATCTATGATGTGCAAGGAGTCGGGACGTCATCCGGCGCTACAAACATGGTATAGCAACCTTTGTGGGGCCTCAACTTGGTGTTGATGCACTCCCATTCCGTAAGGGTGCGGACCCATGCCGACTGAGCCTGATCCCTAGGGTAGATAACTGTCTCTTTCAGGACCTTGTCTACCCTGACCAACGCTTCCTCAGCTAGTGTAGTGTAGCCCCTGAAGGCGAATTGTAGGCCCAGCGGGAAGAACTCATAGTCTTCCACGGGTCGGGTTCCGCAACCTTCAATTGTAAGCTTGCCCTCTGAAAACGGAGCATGTAGAGCCAACCGCCATGGGTTGCTATTCTCGAATGGCGGAGGCTTGGATGTGTCCGGCACCGCAAAGGGCTGCGGTGTGTTTCCGGACTGGAGAAATCCGGTCACCAATTCCTCCTGGGCTTGTAATCTCTGGGTCAGAGACATGATGGACTGTCCGGATGTCTCTAGACCCAAGGCGAGTTGAGTGGACATCAATTGAAGTCTCGAGTCCACTACTTTGCTCATCTTCTGCATGAGAAGAGTGGCGAAAGCCTCATGGTCGAAGTCAGACTCTGCTGGTCTGGCTTTGGAAGACTTAGCTCTTGACCCCTTGGGTGGGGAAGTAGCTTTGGCCGAGGAAGTCGAAGGCTTGGGGGCCAATGACGACCTGGCGGAGTCTGCCAGGGAAGGCTTGGCTGGTCTACCCACCTTCTGCAGAGACTTCGTCTTCAAAGTTTTCACCTTGGGGATTACCGAGCCTGACCTATTCCAAAGGGTCGTGGACTTCCCGGGGAAGCACTGATAAGAAGAAGAAGAAGAAGGAGTTGGACTAAAGGAGAGAACGTTAGCCCCACGACTACCTGCCTCACTTACCTCCCTACCTTCCTCCTGTTCCTCGATGGCCATAGGCTCCCGGTGCAGGCTGATGGCCGCCACCTCCTCTGTCATGACATCGCACAACCCCTCTTGTTCCTCCGGGGGGGCTTGGGTCTCCTGGCGGATTCACTCTATGATGGGCCGCTACCTCCTCCGACATTAAGGAGGTCTTGAGCGTCAGATCAACCTGTAAGAGATAATCGAATCAAGTTCCCCAGTGTCGGGGATTTTTCCAACCGATATGTGTAACATAGAATTCAGAGTAACAATGAGGCGAGTATGCTACCTACCGACTCATCTGTTACAATCCTAACAAGGTCGTAACACACCGTGCAGGCTTCCGGGTGCCAGACCGGGCGTCCCTCCAGGTGGATGGCGCAGCTGGCATGAGACCGGCAGACCTCATGCCCATACGGTTTGTACAGGATGGCTTGGCATCCCGCCTCTTGGCATCGAACCATTTGTAAGTTGGAAAGATATATGAGTATCGTCAAATAATGCCGCCGGAGTTAATTCCGGCGGTATGAGTACACTTAAACTAGTTACTTAACCAGCTAAAGGTAATATCGAGTATAGACTTCAACTTACTTGTTATTAATAAAGCTCTGGATGTCTCCGCCTGCTCCGGAATCCACACTTTGGGTATCGCCAAAGCTATAATCGGCGGAGAGGGCCTGATACGAACAGAACAGGGAAACAAGGCAAAACCTGAGCCTGAGTCTGATCGCACCGGAGTAGAGTAGCAATACCTAACCAATTGGAGGTGCATTCTCTGAACCCAGTTCCGCCCCCATAGATGACGGAAAACAGAGCAGCGGGAACAACAGTACGTAGAACTCCGGTGTATACATCCTGGCACATGTGATGGTAGACCACACTTTGCCAGAATAAACACAGGCCCGGAGACATACCAACAGAAGCTACATAATAAATTTCTCAGTACTAAGCTCTGAATGTCTCCGCCTACTCCGGAATCCATAATCTCGTCATCACAATAGCTAAAACCGGCGGGGTTGGCCTGATACGAACAGAACAGGGAAATTAGGTCAAACCTAAGCCTGAGTCTGATCGCACCGGAGAAGAGTCGCAGTTTCAAGTCAATTAGAAACGCAGCTCTAAGCCTAATTCCGCCCCCACTGGAGTGGGGAAGCAGCGATAACACTAGAGAAGTACGAAAAACAGAGCGGCGGAACAGCGGTACGTAAATTCCGGCATATAGCCTCCTGGCGGGTGTAATGGTAGACCACACCTCGCCAGAAAACACACAGGCCTGGAGACATACCAACAGAGATTACATAATCTACTAATCCCCCAATCTCCTCCGACTAATCCCCAGGACCGAGCTCTACGCTCTAGCTGTCGTTCATCGGTAGGATTACTTGGGCAGCGAGCTAACAAAGCAGCGCTGGAACGAGTCCAGGATGGGGGGGGGGGGGGAGTGTCTGGAGGAGAGTGGACAAGTCGTGATTGCCTTGCCACAGCAACCGATCAGTGAAAACTACTTCTCGAGAAGCCGTTAACTAGCCTACCACTAAAGAGGGCAGAAGACGGTAGGCCAACTGACACCCTAAAGGGGGCAATGGCCCAGGCTACACTTAACAAAGACAATTCATAAAATAATTGATGAGGAATTACTGGAAGTACTGACAGAAAAAAAAAATAAATAAAAATGATATTGTTATGATACAATAAAGTTTTATGCATACTTACCTGGCAGGTATATATAGCTTATCCTCTTGACGCACTGGCAGAATTTCAAAACTCGCGGCAACCGCTAGTACACTGGTAGTTCAGGTGATGGCCACCCCGTTCCCGTGGCGCTGGTACTTGGAACTATTCCCGTTTTCCTCAGATTTTCTCTGAACCCTGTCTCCTGAGGGGAGGAGGGTGGGAATTTAATTATATATACCTGCCAGGTAAGTATGCATAAAACTTTATTGTATCATAACAATATCATTTTTATGCATGACACTTACCTGGCAGGTATATATATAGCTGATTGACACATTTGGAGGTGGGTCACAGACAGCAACATCGTCATAATTCAAAAATTAACTAATTTTTAAAATTATTTATTAAGTTCCTTACCTGCTAAGGTAGCTGACTTCGTAGGTCCTGCCTCTTAGCCTGCTAAACCTTAGTAGCTCTCAACTAGGATGTGACCTGTTTGTTGAGAAAGCTAACAACAAGGGTCTGACAACTGGACATGACCAATCTGCTGACAGAGAACCCTAGCCCTCATTTACCACGGGCATTCATGCTAGGAAAGTTAGTCACCTGAACCACACACACATACAATAATAAACACTACACCAAAAAACTGAGCTGGTATTAACCTTCTCAGACAACCATAAAAACACTATAACCTAATTAAAATAAAAACCTAGCATGTTATTAGGTTATGGGGTGGAAACTCCTTTGCCCAGTACTGTACCTGAGGATACGTACGGGCCTAACGTTTGACAATTATCAAAAGTTGTCTCACGTCTCTAAGGTAATGAGAGGCAAACACAGAGTTTGTCCTCCAAAACGTCGAATCTATAATGTCCTTGAGGGCTAAATTTTTCCTGAATGCTAAGGACGTAGCTACTGCTCTCACCTCATGAGCTTTAACCTTAATCAAGCCGAAGCATTCTTCCTGACAAAGTAAATGAGCTTCTTTAATGACTTCTCTTACAAAGAAAGCCATCGCGTTTTTAGACATAGGTCTAGTAGGATCTTTAACAGAGCACCACAGAGAACATGAAGTCCCCCTAATGCTTCTTGTTCTTTCTACGTAAAACCGTAAGGCTCTTACTGGGCAAAGGACCTTTCTTGTTCTTGACCTACTAGATCAGCCAGTCCTTCAATCTCAAATGATCTTGGCCACGGATGCGAAGGATTCTCATTCTTTGCTAAGAACTCCTGTTGAAAAGAACAAACTGCTTTGTTGTGCTTCCAACCTACTTGCTTGTCAATAGCTTGCAGCTCGCTAATCCTTTTAGCTGTAGCTAAGGCTATAAGAAAATAGTCTTCTTCGTTAGCTCTCGCAAAGACGAACTGCCCATAGGTTCAAATCTATCCGTTTCCAAGAACTTGAGAACGACATCCAAATTCCAAGAAGGAGTTCTGCAAAGTCGATCCTTCTTTGTATTAAAAGATCTGAGAAGATCTCTAAGATCTGCGTCGTTGGACAGATCTAAACCTCTGTGTCTAAACACTGCAGACAACATACACTTATAACCTTTAATTGTCTGATTAGCCAAACCCAGTTCCTTCTTCAGATACAGAAGGAAATCTGCAATTTGTGTCACAGAGGTACTGGATGAAGAAATCTTCTGATTCTTACACCATTTACGGAAGTTCTCCCACTTCGACTGGTACACTTTGATAGTTGATGGCCTTCGTGCTCTTGCAACTGCCTTCGCTGCTTCTCTAGAAAACCCCCTCGCTCTGACAAGTCTTTCGATAGTCTGAACGCAGTCAGACCCAGAGCGAGGGTGTTCTTGTGGAACCTGTCGAAGTGGGGTTGTTTGAGAAGATCTACTCTCGTGGGTAGACTTCTCGGAGAATCCACTGTCCATTCCAGTACCTCTGTGAACCACGTTTGGGCCGGCCAGTATGGGGCTATCAGAGTCAGCCTTGTTCCTCGACTTTCTCTGAATTTTTTTATTACCCTTCCTAAAATCTTGAACGGGGGAAATGCGTACACATCTAGACCCGTCCAATCTAGTAGGAAGGCATCGACTGCGACTGCAAGAGGGTCCGAGGGTCCGGATTAGAGAACAATAGTTCGGTAACCTCTTCGTCGCTGCGGTAGCGAAAAGATCCACTACTGGTGTGCCCCAGAGCTTCCACAGTCTCTGGCATACTTGAAGATGCAACATCCACTCCGTGGAAAGCACTTGTCCGTCCCTGCTCAACAGGTCCGCTCTGACGTTCTTCTCTCCTTGAATGAACCTGGTGAGCAGGGTGACGTTTTCTCTCTGCGACCACAGAAGAATCTCCTTCGCCAAGTTGCAAAGGGACAACGAGTGGGTTCCTCCTTGTTTTCGTATATATGCCAGAGCTGTGGTATTGTCCGCGTTGATCTGCACCACTTTGCCGCTGATCCACGGTCTGAACGCTTTCAGAGCCAAGAAGATCGCCATCAGTTCCTTCCTGTTTATGTGCCATGCCTTCTCTTCTTCGTTCCAAAGGCCTGACTCCTCCCGAGGGCCCAGCGTCGCTCCCCAGCCTGCGTCTGACGCGTCGGAAAATAATATCTGGGTTCCTCTGCTGGAGTGACGTACCCTCTGACAACCTCCCCGGAACTAGCCACCACTTTAATTCCTCCTTTATCTTTGAAGGAATTGGAAACCGGAAGGAATCTGGTTGCGATCTTCTTGGCCAGACTTCGTTCAGAAAGAACTGTAAGGACCTCATGTGAAGTCTCCCTAGGGAAATGAACCGCTCTAACGAAGAGAGTCCCCCAGCAGGCTCATCCACTCTCTCGCCGAGCATTGGTCTTTCAATAGGAATTCTTGCACTTTCCGCAGCACATGGTCTGCCTTTCGGGTGACGGAAAAGCCCGAAAAGTCACTGAGGATATCAGAATCCCCAAATAAACTAGCTCCTGAGAGGGGATCAACCGTGACTTTTTTCAGGTTTAACCATCAGACCAGCTGCTGAGTTAAATCCAATGTGATGTTCGTGTCCTCCAGACATTGCTGTTTTGATTGTGCTCTTATGAGCCAATCGTCGAGGTAGAGAGAGACTCTGACTCCTAACAAATGAAGCCACTTCGCCACATTCGACATCATTCTTGTAAAAATTTGAGGAGCCGTGCACAGACCAAAGCAAAGGGCTTTGAATTGATAAATCCTGTCCTGGATCACGAATCTCAAATATTTCCTGGACCTTGGATGAATCGGAATATGGAAGTACGCATCCTGAAGGTCCAGCGTTACCATCCAGTCCCCTGGTCGTACCGCTGCCAGTACTGAATCGTTCGTCTCCATCGTAAACTTGGTCTTTTCTACGAACAAGTTTAGCTGACTTACGTCCAGTACTGGCCTCCAACCTCCTGATGACTTCGGTACTAGAAACAGACGGTTGTAAAAACCTGGGGATTCGTGATCCAGAACCGGTTCTATGGCCCCCTTTTCTAACATGCTGACAACTTGATGCCAAAGAGCCTCTCTCTTCTCTAAATCGATGTAATGAGCCCCTAGGGCTCTCGGAGCTGTAGCGAGAGGCGGTTTCTTGAGAAAGGGGATCTTGTATCCTTCCTTCGCTACCTTTACAGACCAAGGATCCGCTCCTTTGCTTTGCCAGACTTCCCAGAAGTCTAAAAGTCTGGCCCCCACACAAGTCTGGAGGACTTCTGACTCATTGCTTGGTTGAGGTTTTCGAACCTCTTTTGGCTGGAACTCTTTTCCCTCTAAATGCTGGTCGGGAAAAAGTCCTACCCCGAAAGGGCTGCTGTGATGTTCTTGTATCCTTCGGAGTCTTCTCTTTACATTAGAAGGTAAATACTTCCTTACAGAAGACGTTAGTAGATCCTGAGTAGCCTTCTGAGTGAGGGAGAGCGAGATGTCCTTAATGATATCCTGAGGGAAGAGCTGTCCTGAAAGAGGAGAGAGAACATCAACTCCGACTTTTGCGCGTTCGAGACTCCTTTAGCAGCGAACGAGCACAAAAGATGTCTTTTCTTCAAAACGCCTGCTGTAAAAAGTGAAGGCCAATTCATTAGCTCCATCTCTCAAGGCTTTATCCATACAGGACATGATACTTCTCGGTAACTCGGATTCTGACGAATCTTCCATCTCCGAAGTCCGCGCCAGGGCCCCCAACGACCAGTCAAGAAAATTAAAAACCTCAAAAGTCCTATACATACCTTTGAGTAAATGGTCGAACTCTGACGAAGTCACACCAAACTTTCTGGCTGAATGTAAAGCATGTCTACGGGAGCTGTCCACTATGTTGGAAAAGTCTCCCTGGGAGGAGGCAGGAACTCCAGGCCAAGACTTTCCCCCGTAGCATACCAAACACCAGACTTAGAAGCCAACTTGGCCGGAGGAAAAGCAAAAGAAGTCTTCCCCGACTCTCTCTTCTCCTTCAACCACTCATTAACGCGTGAAGGGCTTTCTTGCCGAAATAGACAAAGTCATTTTCAAAAAAGACGATTTCTTGGTTGTCTTCGTCTTCGAAAATTGAGACAAACAGGCGATGGCGGGCCTGAAGGTTGAAAATCTCCTTCAAACAAAGAAAGAAGGCACTCTGTTAGTCTCTTGTAGTCCGAGGAAGAGCTTCCACATTCTTGTCCTCTTCCGCACTCTCCACAAATTCTTCCTCCTGCGAAGAAATATCTTGAAAACCAAGATCCTGATGACTCTCCAAAGCGGGATCCTTATGCAGAGCCTGCTTAGAGAGCGAATGCGGAGCTGTCTCCTTGTAAAACTCCTCTCTTCCTTGTCGAGAAAAAGTTTCCACTTGCTGCCGCCTGCGTCCTGCGTCCTCCTGAACGTATGCGTCCACCATGCGTCCATCACTCTTCCTCTTGCGTCCTGCGTCCTGCACTGCTTCGTCCTTCTTAATGATGCACTGCGTCCTGGCTTGCGCTGCACGTCCTGCGTCCTCTTGGAGGACTTAACCGGGAAGAGACGAGTCATTACGTCTAACCGAAGGTTGTTCGGGCTTCTCCCATGATTGGACAATCACTGCTAATCTCTCTGCATGTCCCGCAGAACTTCCTTCGTCTCCGCTTCCTTACGAGACTCCTGATGATGAGGAGATCGAGGACGCACCGGGCTAACACGGAGAGGCGAGCGAACCTGCGGTCTACGCAGTGGAGTTCCTCTAAGCGGAGAAACACCTCTCACCGCACCGCTAGTTACTTCCAACTGACGAAGAAATCCTCTTCCTTTTGATAGGGATAACTTCTTCATCCTCCGATGAAAAAACAATCTCAGGGCTACTCCACCCTTCTTGATCAACAGCCCTTTCATCCTGTGATGAGGACGGAAAGTATGACCTCTTGAGAGGACGCGATACTTCCGCAAAACGCCTACTCCTTCCTGACGCCGAACTATCCGATGAATAACGGCACTTCCCAGTATCGCCTTTTCCATGGCGTACTGCTGCAGCCTGGAAGCAACAGGACTGCCTGAAGGGACGACTGATCGCGAGTAAACCCCTCTCGCCTCCCTTCGACTGTCGACATGCCTTCTCCCTTGGGTCTAGGAGCACGAGAGGGACGATCAGGCGCCCCCTCCACAAACACTGTCACTAAACACTTACACTTTGTCTGTTAATCGTTTAATTTGATCTCCCATGGACGCAAGGGCAGTGAACACTTTCACAATTTGTGGATCAGGAGTATCCTCAGATACAGCAACGGGCGCAGGAGAAACCTGAGGGGAAGGTGCTACGTCTACATGTGAATGAGCTGGAGAAGACACATGCAAAGATTCATTCAAAGGCTTACTCGAAGACCCCGATCTCTCACTCCTAGAGACAGATCTTCTAACCTCGATCTTTTCTAATCTCTCAACATACTCATAAGAGCCTTCCACTCTTTCTCATTCAGACACTGACATTCATTGCACCTATTGTCCCACGTACATACAAACTCCCGACACTTCTTACAAATAGTATGTGGATCTACCGATGATTTCGGCAGTCTCACCTTACACCCTTCTTTCACACAAACTCTAAACATACTTCGTGAATCAGACATACTAAATCAAAATCCAAACCAAATGCGATTGCACGCTTAACTTCGTGAATACGATACCAATATCCAAAAAGTCAGTCAACGAGCAGGAAATTCTATCAGAGAACCAACAACGATGTTGCCGGTTCGGCTGGCAGAGAAAATCTGAGAAACGGGAATAGTTCCAAGTACCAGCGCCACGGGAACGGGGTGACCATCACCTGAACTACCAGTGTACTAGCGGTTGCCGCGAGTTTTCAAATTCTGCCAGTGCGTCAAGAGGATAAGCTATATATATACCTGCCATTGGTAAGTGTCATGCTAAAATAAAAAATAAAAGTTGGGGGCGGGGGGGGGGGGGTGGGGGAGAAAACCATACCCAGATAAGATCCCAGCCCAACCCCTAGAACCTAACTCAACCCTCCAAAATCGAATCTTCCGATCTGGTCAGGTAAGACAGGCCCAGGCCCTACAAACATAACAAGAGAGAGACTCTCTAGTCCTGGACCACCCTCCAAGCAAACATATCTGCCTGGTCGGGTGGCGGTATAAGGAGCCACTAAGGGTGGTGGGATATAAAGAGACAGCCTAGCCTACCCTCCAAAACCTAGCCTAGGTCTGGTCGGATAGGCCAGGGTAGGACATCGTGAAGAACTTCCAACCTCATCAAATAGCAATACAAGACTATAATAGAAAACTAAACTAGAAATATACATGCATGAGTACCGCGAATGAATGAGGAATCTTCACCTCTAAAAATAAACTGGCGTACCGCTAGGATAGCCTAGGATGCCAAAAACACAACACTCGCGCATAACGTTATGAAGCATATCACCATACGCACAAAAGGGAACCAAGGCGCTCCTGAGGAACTGATGATAACGAAAAAGGCCCTAATAGGCTAATAACGTAAAACAAACTGTAAAAAACAAAGCCTCAGTATACGTCAGGAACGAGACGGGCCCTATAATAGGCTAATAACGTAAGGATAAAACCGTAAAAATAAGGCTCTCAGAATTCGTCAGGAGCGAGAATGATGAAAAAGAATACGAAAACAGTAGCCTATATAGTGAAGTGCTAAACGGTGGATAAAATACACCTCGAAATAAAAACTGAAATAATCGCGCACGCCGCCAACCATGCACCCAAAATGGTGGATCGTAAGAGCGTCATACCCGGCTCACAAGAACAAGAGACTTAAAATAAAGGCCAAAATTGGATGCATCGTTGCCCCAACGTGTTCAAAAACGATAAATGGAATACTCAACTTAGAACAGCAAAAACGGCTTGTGCAGACACGGTGAGTGCTATTACAGGAATGAGGGTTTCTGGCAGAGGTAGTAGTAGCGAGCGGAAGGTAGACGTTGTAACGGCACCTCTCTAGAGAGGGATTTTGAGAGAGGAGACTTCTAATTGGCAAAGTATCAGTGGTAGTGGCTTCCACTCGCCCCTGTGCTATACCGACACCCTATGAGGGTGAGCGAGCTGGGGGTAGTAACTCAAGCATTCCATATGGCTTTTTTCTCTGGTATATTTAGCAGTTATTTATACCTAGAAATGAGTGCTATAAGAACATTTCACCGGCTGGCACAGGTCGAACCCAGAAATAAGAAATATATATTTACATTTATTTAATATGCAATTAAACATTTATTGGTATTTGTAAAGTTTACTTGTATTTTGTAACATGCAATGTTCACACATTTACTTTTAGGGTATTAGTTTTTTAATGACAGCTCAGTACATTGTAACTATACTCTGTTTTTTTCCATCTGTCCACCCGCCTGTGGTGTTTGCGTATGTGTAAGTTTTAGGTAAATTAAAGGATATCTGGGTGTACATTTGCAACTGAAAAGTGTTTAAATAATTTACTGTATGCAAATTACACCATTACTATTTGAAATTGGATATTATTATAATTGTTAAATGTAAGTTGAATGTCACTAACTAAAGCCCGGGACGCAGTGTTACCATACACAAACACCACAGGCGGGTGGACAGATGGAAAAAAACCGAATATAGTCAACATAGAATTATAAGTAAATTAAAGTCATGGCTGCATCACAAAAAAGGAAACCATTGACAACCATAAAAACCCACATAACCAATGGAAGAGAAAGATGTGTAAACCAGGAAACAATGTAAGCATCCACTAGAACATGTGTGGTGAAGCAGGGAAAAAATTAGCCAGGGTGAGGATCAAGTAAAGGACTAAAGAGAGATTTCAAGAGGTAAAAAGTTAACAACCTTGGGAATGAGAACAATTGATCCGTCACATGTGAGCAAAAGAAATTCAAAGTAAAAAGGGAACAAGTTAGGGCAATAAGAACAAGCTGGAAATGGTGAGAAATAAAGAATGAACAGTATTTATATGAGAATGATAAAAAGAACATTAGAATTACTGTACAGAGATGAACACACAAAATTAGTAAGTGACAAATCACAGGACTGAAATAGCATGAATATTCACTCACTGCATATGAGTATTATGAGAATGGTCTTGGACAATGGGACATTTTGTACATGTTTTTTTTTTTGCAATTTTATATCTATATGTTCATTTTTTATACAGCGAGTTCATCTGGAATGTAGTTTTTTTATATAAATTTGTTGCAGTGGAGGAAAAACCAAGAGTCCTTAGTTGTACTGTGGATTAAAGTTCCACATTACATATCACTATTACAGGCAGATGCCCAAAAAATTTTGAAGTATGTTGCAAAACTGCAAAACTTTTTTGAGTAGTTCGAAATCAGACTTCTCGAGATTTACCATGATCCCTATATCCTCACAAAACTTGAGGAGTCAATCCCTGTCCTGTAGCAACTGCTGAGATACCTCAGAAAACATATTCCGTGTGAATGTGCCCAAGCTGAGACCAGGTTGAGCATTTGTGAACACCTGGGGAGCGGTCGAGAGCCGGAAACAGAGTGCCCTGAACTGGTGGACCATTTCCCAGAGGACGAAGCAGAGGTACTTGCAGGAAGACTGATGGATGGGTATCTGGAAATACATATCGTTCAAGTCCTCCGTAAGCTTGAAATCGTTCTCCCTGATAAGAGGCAAGCACTGAACATGCTGTCTCCATCTAGAACAGAGTCTGGTGAACAAATTGGTTCAAGGGAGAAGGTCTATGACTGATCTCCATCCCCCCAAAGTCTTTTCTATGAGAAAGACCTGGCTGTAGAACTCTGACCAGCAGAGCAGCCCAACACGATTTCTACAGTGTCCTTGCTCAGCATCTTCTTCACTTCTTCCACCATTGCTTGGTGCTTCGAAGGTCCTACTACTGTGGTCCCCCCGTATTCGCGGGGGATGCGTACCAGACCCCCCTATGAGTAATTAGAACCCGCGAATAGTTGGAACCCCTATATAAATGCTTAAAACCTCCTATTTTGTTAGTTAAAACTCAAGAAAAACCCACTAAAAATTTGTTTACCTGGTTTTTTTTTAATAGTTTTATCACAAAAAGTGCATTTTATGATGAAACTGATACAAAAAAAAACAAGAATTTGTGGATATTTCTCTTAGAAAAATACCGTGATTAGGCAAATTTTCCACGAATAATGAGAGGAAATGCTCTCAAGAGAAATCCGCGAATGTGTGAATCCGCGAATCCGGATCCAGAGAACGCGAATACGGGGGGTCCACTATATAAGATGGGAGACAGACTGGATGGTTGGTGAGGGGTGGGGAGATTCAAAGGGAAGTAGATATCCCTCCCAAAGGACATCTACTAACCAGGTCTCCGCTCCATATCGCTGCCATGTTGCCCAATGACTTGATAGGCAACCCCCAACAAGTGGCAGCAGCTGGAGGGGAATGCTGCCCCTAGCCTTTCCCCTTCTTCTTTCACTTACCCACCTTTCACAAAGGCAAGGTGGGCTGAAAGGGGAATGACATTGGTCCTTTCAAAGAGGAAGGAGGCTGGGTTGCTCCTCAGGACTACTTAGAAGAGGAAGACTTTTTCAGGGCCAAAGAGGAGCTAGCTAGACTCTTAAGGTCTAGCAGCAGTGGAGTTGGGAGGGACACAAGTCTTCGCCACTGCCTGGTGGACAAGCCTGTCCTTGTCGTCATCCCAACGACATCCTCTACCTCCTCTCTGTTGAAGCAAGAGGTAGAACCAGCAACGGTCCATTACGCAAGGCTAGTACCGACTCTGACCAAGAGGCCTGGTAACTTGAGAGAGAACAGTGTCATGTCTCTTGAGAACCAGGTTCGCCCACAGGTATTGTGGTGGATGGATGGATGTATGATATTTAGGGCTAAAGCCCAGGCACTGGGGCCAAGAAAGCCATTCAGCGCCTGGGTATTGTGGTGGAATCAAAGCTAAACAAGTTAAGTACCAAGATTTCCCCACATTTACTTTATTCGCACTGGCTAACAATATTCCCCCAGCCACACTTTCCTCTTCATGTTACTATTTAAGTACAGGACGGTTGGTTCAGTGAGGAAAACTAACAAAACTCTCAAAATCCACGTACTCACCATATACCAAGAAATTCAGGGCGAGACCCTGTGCTGTCCACTGAATACAGTCGTTGAGACACTAAACAACTGCTGAATATCAATACACCAAAAAACCAAACAAGTACCAAAACCATACAACAACTCAAAACAACACGACAAATCACTACACAAACAAACACCTACAACACCAAGACTTCACACAGCTCAACAAACACCACAATTCTAACAACAAAAACCAATCAACATCAAGACTACACAACAACTCAAAACACGACAAATCAATAACACAAACACCAATCAACATCAAGAATTCACAACAACTCACAAACACAACAATTCATAAATCAAACATAAACTCACAAGCTCAACAACCTTCAGATGGACACAAGCACAACAAACTCAACTACACAATATCAAAACAATCCAGAAAACATACAACAGCAACTCACTACCTCTGACCAGACTGACTGTCCAAAAATCTGCCTTGCTTGACTGACTGCCAAATACAGACTGTTAACCTATGACTCCCTCGAGGCTCCACAATCGAGTCCGCAGGCAAACCCAACCGCCCACCCACCAAGCTCTCTCTCTCTCTCATTTACAAGGTAATTAGTAAACGTAACTCAGTAAGCCAAAAACATTGATCCTTACAAGAAAATGCAATATTTCTTCTGTTATCGTAAATTTTGATAATTATTGTCAAAGGAATAGTGAGCAATGGCATCTTTTGAGATTCCATGAGTCGCAGGAGTGAAGGTTCTCAGCTTACCACCCTTCAGTGCGAGCAGAAACATGATAAAGGGTACACGTTCGAGTTTCATCTCTGACATTCGTTTGTTTTTACGTCTGTTTATCTTTGTTTCAGCAAGAATTTCATCATGCCAAAAAAGAAAAGACGAGCTAAACATCTTGCTAACATACAGAAGAAAAAAATTCTTTCTAATATGAGTTCAGAATATCATAATATCGGTGATATTAGCGTAATTAGCGAAGAGAGAGAAGGAGGGGTGTGTAGTAAGGAACGCCCCCATCTCGCCTGACGCCCTCGTCGTGCAGTGCCCCAGGCTACGGTCTTTGAGCAATGGGATCTTCATTTATGATAAATAACATAGTTTTGGTTTATCAATACCCAAAAAGGAATATAAAATTCATAATAATCATGATTTATTAACATTGTCTTTGTAAAAAGAGAGTACATGTTCAAGTTTTACCTCCGACATTCTCATGCTTTTACATCTGTTTATCTTTGTTTCGGCAAGAATTTCATCGTGCCAAAGAGGAAAAGACAAGGAAAACAGGTCGCTAACATACAGAAGAAAACAATTCACTCTAATAAGCCGAATTAGTGAAGGAGGGAGAGAGAGAGAGTTGCATAGGAAGGAGTGCCCTGTCTTGCCTGACGCAGTGCCCCAGGCTACGATCTGTGAGCAAAGGGATCTTCATTTATGATTAAACTATGATAAATAACAGTTTTGGTTTATTAATACCCAAAAAGAAATATAAAATTCATAACAATCATAATTCATTAACACTGTCTTTGTAAAAATACAAAGAAAAACTGAATGCCCGTATCTCAAAACTATACTTATTGACCTTCAAATTCTATTTTCTCCCTTAGTTTTAGAGGTATAGCATTAAAATTTTGTATATAGCTTAGAAAGACATTATAGAACAATCAAATGAAGCCCTTTTTCCCAATTTTTGTTTAATTTTTTTTCTAAATTTTTTTCATGATTTATAGGGTTTATTTTTTTACTATAATGAAAAAATTCATATCTAGCAAATAAATAATTTTTAGAAAAAAAACTCTTCATTTGATTAGAGGTCAACATCGTCTATATATGGTAGTAATCCCAGGTCTTAATATTAAATATCAAGGGAAGAGATAGAATTTGAAAATGGTTTATTTTTGGATAAATCGGCCTGGCGTCACAAAACCGAAGGTCAAAGGCAAAAATCATATGCGGTTTGGAGATGTCCCAAGTCACCTTATTGAGTGGTATAAATGTCAAAGTCCTGCCCTTAAAATATGGCATTAGCTAGCCAGCCCCCTTAACAGCATTGCTGTCAGAAAGAATGAGCTGCACCTTGGCTCCAATCCGCGGTGGCGACAGAGGCGTGGGTCTAGGAAAGCGTGGTGTCCTCAGTGAGATGCTTTGCCGAAGAGAATGCAGAGGTTCTCGTCATGCTGTAGCAGCGCCACTGCTAGCAGTGGCATGGCTACTAGCCTGGCAAGAACATGCATTGTCCTCACGACGCATCTCGGCCCTCTTCAAAGCTGAAACCTCATGCAAAGAAGGCTACACAAAGATCCTCCTCTTAGTTTCTCCAGATGTCCTATCCCGGGGAACAGTGACATCGGCCCTGGCACCTGACGAAGAGCCAGTCTTGGTTTTTGCAGGTGGGTCCAAGCCGTGACTTGGTCCCTTCTCTCGTCCTGCACCACTGCCCTAACGGGGAGAAGACTCTCCTTCACCAATTGCGAACGAGTCTCCAATAATGGCCCCGGTTCCACGAGCAGCACCCTTGGAAGTCAGGACTGGAGAATAAACCTTGGTTTGAGCTTCAGAGGTTCCCAAGACTAAAGTCCCTGTGGACAATGTCTCAGTTCCCGCTCCCAAAGGAGCAGGTGAGCCGACAAAAGAGCCAACTGCTTTCTCACCAGGGGGAAGATGCAGATTCTTAGAAGTCGCGTGGTGAGACTTCTTAGGGCCAGAGAAGCTACCTTCCTCTTCTTCAGCCATGAAGCCTTCAAAGGGGGAGGCGGAGGAGGAGGTTGGTGGAAGACGACGACAACAAGAAGAAAAAGCATGAAACCTTCATTAATCTCTTCTTCAACCTCTTCTGCGACAACTTCTGCAAGTGTAGTCAGGGGCACCCCCAAGTAGCAGCAGACAACTCAGCAGGTCTAGGGACAGGAGCAGAAGTAGGCACAGGAGCAAGAGCAGGCATGACAGTGGGAAAGGCAGGCACTGTCACAGCCACAGGAGCTGGGATATGTGGAGAAGGCATAGGAGGCATAATCCCCATCACTACAATTCGAGACATACTTGATAGTGATGTGCCCAAACAAGGTGGGGAGGCATATAATAATCAGGTTGGGTCATAGTTGCAATGGTAGTGGTGACGATGGGATGAGTCACAGCACTGCTGGCGTACTTCTATTCAGGTGTGCCAGCAACACTTTCATGGAAGGCGTCCCCACACAAGTCCGGCGATGTCCAAGCTAGTATAGCCTAACACCTCACCCCTCCTGGAAGCAAACAGTCGGGTTAGTAGGTGGGAGCGGTTCCCCTCACTAGGAAGGCGTACCTTCGAAGCAAGGAAAGACCCACCCTCAAGGAGCATTACCCAGGTCCATGTCCAAAGCAGGGGGTCCCCTTCTTCCCCTTCCGAATTGTCAGAAAGAGGAAGAAGACAGAGCAACTTCCCCCAAAATGATGGCAGTGAGTATGGGAAGTTGCTGGGAGAGAGGTTAGCTACCATAGAAGAGCTGGGAGGCATATTACTCCCCATCATGGATTTAGTTTTTGATTTAGTTTTTTTGTAACATATTTCCTCCTTCCGGCAAACTTCCCCAACTGCACCATGGACCAAAGAGAACACTCGCACAATGATCATCCAAATCACACTCAACACCCTTGGCAAGATGAGCAGAGTGCAATGAGGATCAACATCTAGGGAAGCACAGACCTTACTGAACTTCTTCCACCCCTTCCACCCGGGGCAACATTGGCTGGGGGCAGAAGTCGACAACTGTTGTAAATCATGGGAATGTTGCATTATTTTGTCAATAAAACAAGCACACACCATCACAACAACAATACCAAAAAACAAGGAAAAATCCCATCAGGATGGAAAGAAATCAGCAACAACAGTCAGGCAGAGAGGGGTCCGTCGCACACTTCTATCCACATCGCGGCTGAGAGCAGATTGTAATGTTTACGTCCAGCGGAGGGACTACCAACGACCAGACCGGTGGTTAACTACAGAACCCATCGTTTAATGACTTCAGTGGCCGTGTCAGGCTATGCCTTAGTGAAGGACCAAGGGTTTGTATATCATGTAGGAAACAATTACTCCTCTACTCACCAAGGAAAGGATATCTCAATACCATAAGACACCTTTCAGCCAATCACGGAACTTGCAGTTGCCTGTCCTGCCATACTGATTTGGATTTACTTTTGAATCATCCTTTGTTCTGTTTCCTACCATTCTGATTTGGATTCACTTTTGCATCATCCTGTTCTGTTAACCCTTAAACGCCGAAGCGGTAAAATAAAAATTGTCTCCCGTGTGCCTGAGGTGTTTCGGAGTGAGCGCGGAAGCGGAAAAAATATTTTTTTTTTTTTTTTCAAAAAATCACAGCGTGCTTAGTTTTCAAGATTAAGAGTTCATTTTTGGCTCCTTTTTTTGTCATTGGCTGAAGTTTAGTATGCAACCATCAGAAATGAAAAAAATTATCATTATCATATATAAATAATGCGATATATGATAGCGCTAAAACGAAATTTCATATATAATTGTATTCAAATCGCGCTGTGTGCAAAACGGTTAAAAGTAACAAGTTACTTTTTTTTCGTGTAATGTACACTAAATTGCGATCATTTTGGTATATAACACATTGTAAAACGATAAAAGCAACACAGAGAAAATATTATCACAAAAATAATGCATGAATTCGTACGAGCGGACGTAAAACAAATATTTTTTTCAAAAATTCCCCATAAATCTAAATATTGTCCTAGAGACTTCCAATTTCTTTCAAAATGAAGACAAATGATTGAATATTACTATACTGTAAGAGTATTAGCTTACAATTGCAGTTTTCGACCATATCTGACGAGTTAAAGTTGACCAAATGTCGAATTTTTTTATATATATTTTTTTTATATGCAATTATTTCGGAATAAGAAAAAGCTACAACCTTCAAATATTTTTCGTTTATCTGAATGAAATTGCGCATTTTTATATATAAAAGTCTATGAAATGCTTAATATGAAACGGAGCAAATATTCCGAGAATGGTACGCTGCGCATTTCGTGAGTTTGTGGCGGAGAATCCGCGCGCAGAGGGAAGGAAAGATTTTTTTTTAAATTCACCATAAATCTAAATATTTTGCTAGAGACTTCGAATTTGTTTCAAGATGAAGATAAATGACTGAATATTACTAGACTGTAAGAGTTTTAGCTTACAATTGCGTTTCTCGACCATTTCGGTAGTCAAAGTTGACCGAACGTGGTTTTTTTTTTTCTATTTATCGTGATTTATATGCAAATATTTTCAAAAATGAGAAAAGCTACAACTTCAATTATTTTTTGTTGTATTCTAAATACAATTGCACACATTTTCATATATAAAACTTTATGTAACGGCTAATTTAAAATGGTGCAAACATTACCACAATCGCACGTATGATTTTTTCGGAAGAGTTACCGCAGCAGGACGTAAAGAAAATGTTATTTTTTTCATAAATTCACCATAAATCAAAATATTGTGCTAGAGACTTCCAATTTGTTGCAAAATGAAGGTAAATGCTTGAATATTACTAGAATATAGCGTTTTAGCTTACAATTGCGTTTTCGACCATTTCGGTAGAGTCAAAGTTGACCAAAGGTTGAAATTTTGGCAATTATCATTATTTATATGAAAATATCTCAAAACTGATAAAAGCTACAACCATGGGTTGTTTTTAGTTGTATTGTGCATGAAATTGCGCACATTTCCATATATAAAACTTTATATAACGGCTAATTTTAAAATGGTGCAAACATTACCACAATCGCATGTATGATTTTTTCGGAAGAGTTACCGCGCGGACGTAAGGAAAATGTTTTTTTATAAATTCACCATAAATCGAAATATTGTGCTAGAGACTTCCAATTAGTTGCAAAATTAAGGTAAATGATTGAATATTACTAGAATATAAGCGTTTTACCTTACAATTGCGTTTTTCGACCATTTCGGTAGAGTCAAAGTTGACCGAAGGTTGAGATTTTGGCAATTATCGTTATTTATATGAAAATATCTCAAAACTGATAAAAGCTACAATCATGAGTATTTTATTGTTGTATTTTACATAAAAATGCGCACATTTTCATATATAATACTTCATGTAACAGCTAATTTACAATGGTACAAAAATTATGTCAAAGTGACGAAAAATAATTTCCAAGATGTGTCACAGATACTTTTAGTGCGGCAAGAAAGAAAAAAATTCGCGCTTGCGCGCTCGCGTAACGATTGTAAACAAAACAACACCTTGATCCGTGAACTCCCAGCATCCCCCAGGGCACGTGATTCAAATATTTTAGGCTGGTAGGCCTATAAGTATTTTTCCGCGAATTTTAAAAAAAAACTTTTGTAAGTCGACGTAAAATACGTCCAGTCGGCACACGGGAGACAAAAAATGTCGACGTAAAATACGTCCAGTCAGCGTAAGATGGGTTAAGTACATTAAAAGACATTAAAAGTACTTAGTGCCCACCTCTGTCTAGTAGGACATGTTACTGACCAGGGGAGCAGAGCCCCTTAAAGAGACCAACTTAAAGAACACTAACATATATAATAGTATACTAACCTAATCAACCTAACCTAGTAGAACGTGTTACCTGACCGGGGGGGGCCTCCGCCACCTGTAACCCCCTAAAAGAAAGACAAACTTGAAGGAAGAATAACATATAGGTTAGTATACTAACCTAATCAACCTAACCTTGTAAAATGTGTTACCTGCCGGGGGGGCTCCGCCACATGTAACCTCTTTAAAGAGATACAAACTTAAAGGAAGACTAACATATAGGTTAGCATACTAACCTAACCTAGTAGAACGTGTTATCTGACCCCCTTAAAACAAGAAAAACTTAACCCTTACTGGACGGGTAAATATATCAATATGCAGCTTCTCAGGCCGGGTAAACTTTGAGGTCGGCCAATTTACAAAATAACTTGTTAGGAAACAATAAGAGTCTGTCTAGAAATAGCTAGGGAAAACTTAGTTAGGAAAACCACTGGTAGAATATATATAGTGAAAGTAGAGTGATGAAGGATCTACCAGAAGTAAAGGTAGAAAAAGGAGTAGATGTGTACAGCATAAGTCTGCATAAATAACAGTTTCCTAAACCAAAGACCAAACATTGGCACTTGTTTACGAAAAACAGTAAGGTGCTAACCTCACCAGAAAAGTTGAACTCTGACTCCTTCAGTGGGTGGTTACCGTCGAGGGACGAAACCAATCAGATGAATCTAGAGGTGGCATCGGAAGTAATGAAAGCCATTCATGTAGAAGTAGGAGGTGTCCTAAAGGACATTCGGGGAGGAGTCAGAAGAAGTAGTTAGGTCGAAACTTCATTTGAAGTGCCAGACAAGTTTAGTTCAGAACCAGACCTCATACGGGGAGGCTGTGTTCCTTCTCACTCTGTTCCAAGTGTAGTGTAAAGTGTGTAACTGTGCTTAATTAATTATAAGTAATTTTTATAAAAGTGGTGTTTAACTTGCCCAGAATCCCGGGTCGTTTCCATTGACACAACAACGAATCAAACTCCTGAGAGACATAGCCAAAACTAAATAAATATATTACCTGTTCCTATGAGAAAAGAAACTCAACCGTAACAAGTGATAAATGAAGGTTAGCCCATATAACAGATAACCTTTCAAACATTACCCGTACAAGAAGTGAACCAGAAGAAGAAGAATAAGAACTCGTAAGTACGCCACGCAACATAACGAAGAGAAATAAAAATAAAGACTAACTACAAAAGTAAGTAGGCACGACATAAGTAAGCATAACATAAGTGGTGAACAGCGGTAGTGGGATTCCAAGTGCATATAACACCAAAATAAACATACACACACACACACACACACAGTGGAAAAATTAAACAGAGTGGAAGATATAAAATTGCCAATAAAAGAGCACTAATACTTAAGCGTCAGAAACATACAAGAAAACCAGGCACGAACTTTACAATTAAAAAGAAGAAATTCTGAGTTCAATAACTCGAAGAACGAAGAAAAAGAAAAAGGGCAACGAACAAGAATGGAACTCCGAACGACGTAGACACAACAACACTTCGATTCTGCTGAGGGGGCGAACGAAACGCAGCGACGAAACACAGTGAAATCATAAGAAGAATACTGAACAAGGATAGCCGCATTCCTAAGCCATAAACTCGACAAAGGAATACGTAAAAACGCATTAAGGCGGATAAAAGAAGATTGAATACAACGCAGCGAGGACTGACGACGGATTTCTTCAATCAACCTGTGAGCGCTAAACTATCATAAATCCTGAGATAGCGCACATTTCTCCATACATCGCTACGATTTTTTCCCCATGGACAAGGCAGCGCACTGGACTCCAACCGTGGTGTGAACGACGGCAGCGCACGGACAACGCCACAAACAAGTGAAACAGAGGCAGAGACGGACGACAACGCAGAAGTGATCGCAACAAGCGACAAGAAAAGTTTAAAGTATCCTGATAGATTAACGTCTGAAAATAAATCAAATAGAAAAATCACACACTGCGATAATATAAAAATGTTTTTATAAAATAATTCATAACAAATAGTTTTGAGATAAAATTTTTCTTTGCCGTAAAGTTGCAAGATAAAATAATTTTTTTTTGCTTCATTGATTGTGATAAATCTAGAACAATAAAGATATTGTCATTCAGTTCACAAAGTGCAGTGGTGTGAATAAGGAATAACGCATACACTATGTTAATGTTTTTCCAGATTGAAGGAAGAAACACTAGGAAATAAGATTAGATAGGAATCTAGGAATCGCAATAAGGAAGACAGACTCAGTATGAAGATAATGTAAGTACAACAATGCATCTATTTTTTTTAAATTGTATCTAATCTAATGCTGTTGATATGAATAAAAATTTTAACGAAATTATTACTAGGTTACAAAGAAGCAGAACTCCCGATCTGAGTCATTATAGCCTACGTCCAACTCCTGACAGACGCTCGAGACTAAATACTCGACGATCACATAGTGAAAGTCCAACCAGAATACCGAGTTCGACAGTAGCAAATAGACCCACGACTAGTGTGACTGTTACTAATCATAATAACATTCCTAACCCATTGCAAGTACAAACTAGGTACTCTAGAATGGCACAGGCCGCAGTAATAACACAGGCTACACGCTTTTGCGGTAGGGTAGAAAGGGGTCATCCTGACAAAATTAAGTTAGAAGCATATACAGTATCTCAGTGGATAACAGAGACTGAAAGTCGAATTTCAGCTAGTGGAATTAAAGATGAACGCAAGAAAATAGATGAAGCGTTTACTCTATGTTAGTTCCGAAAAGGGGATGCACATCGCACTCTCACGTCCCCTAAGTTTCAGGAGATTCCGACCTTCGCTGAATTTAGAAGGTGTGTCTAGAATTATGGGAGCCCATTTATCAAAGGGATAATGGTACAAACCTCTCCCGATTCCTTCATCAGAAATACGATGGGGAAAAGTATCGCAAAATTTACATACGGATGTCGAAAACGCAATCCGTAATTTAACCACAGATTTGAAACGAGCCGGCGTAGTTATTGGCGATCCTGATGCATTTAGTCGTGACAAAAGGGATTTAGTTAGTCTGCAAGAGATTTTGAATTACAAAGTTCATGGTATAGTATATGACGCTATCGGGGAAGAAGAAAAACGAGTCTTTAAGAAACAGGATCCTGATCCTAAGCAGGATAGTCTAGCCGCTTTAAGATTTATGGAAGAGGAAATGTGTAAAAAGGGACTAAATCTGGCAAAAGAATTTACAGTTTTTTTGTAAATAATGAAAACCCTAATAGGAATAGAAATAATTTCCAGGGAAGGACAGATGGTGGTCCCAGACAGATCTAGAAATATTAGCATAGACAACAGGGAGGGAAAACAAGATCCTAAGAATAATCCAAACAGTACAGTAATGGGAATTTTTCCCAAGCAAACAGAATAGTAAAAATAGGCCTCAACAGTATAGAGGAAATCCAAACAATAATAATCCAACTTCATTCAGCCCAAATCACAGTCAGAGCTTCGGAGATAATAGAACACAAAATAACAAAGCAGGAACAAAATTGCGCAAATTGTGGTTATTCCAACCACACAAAACTCAGAATTGTAGGCGACCAAAGTATTGTTTTCATTGTAAATAGGTACAGGTCACCTAACACAAAATTGTTGGTTCAGAAATACCAATACTAACCATAATGCCCAAAGTAATACACCCCAAAATAATAATCAGACTCAGTGACAATTACAGAAGAGGGTAATACACGAGAAAGCTTCATTACCAGTAGAAAATGAGAATGAAATAGTTACGGTAGGCCAGGAAGATAATTACAAGTTTCCTTTTGAAGTAAATAAGGAGATAGTATTTTCAGTAAAGGATAAATAAATATGCCAAGAAGATTTACCTATCATCCAAACCAGAATTAATAATAAACCATGCTCAATCCTTTTAGATACAGGCAGTACAGTAAATATAATAGATAAACAACCATTAACAAAACATTTAGGCTTTGCAGATATAGAAATACAAGGTCCTGGTAGAATTATAAAAGGAATAGCCGGGAAACAAATAAAGGCGCTAGGCAATGTCACACTGGACATAGAGATTTTAGACAAAACTTTTAAGGAAGTATTTGTAGTATTAGAAGAAAGGTTTTTATCCTATGCAAGCGCTGTTTTCATATAAGGCTATGCGAAGATGTAGAATAATGTTGAGATTGTGGAGAAAATAAAATAAATTTACCACGCAGAAATAGAGAAAATGTTTGTTTTCAGCTAGAAGAAGGAAAGTCTTGCATAAATCTGATCAATTTATCTGAGACGACATCTTCTAGAGAAGCGAACATCCAAGAAACTAAGATAGATAATAATGCTAGCACAAATATTAGAGGAATAAGTGGTAGAAATAATAACTTACAAGAAATGTCCTTAGCCAGGAAGGATTCTATGATAGATTGTGCACAAATAAATAATATTAACAATGCAAGCCTTGATACCCAGAATTCTGAGTATTCTATTTATCGTGATTTATATGCAAATATTTCAAAAATGAGAAAAGCTACAACCTTCAATTATTTTTTTTTTTTGTATTCTAAATACAATTGCGCACATTTTCATATATAAAACTTTATGTAACGGCTAATTTAAAATGGTGCAAACATTACCACAATCGCACGTATGATTTTTTCGGAAGAGTTACCGCGCGGACGTAAAGAAAATGTTATTTTTTTCATAAATTCACCATAAATCAAAATATTGTGCTAGAGACTTCCAATTTGTTGCAAAATGATGGTAAATGCTTGAATATTACTAGAATATAAGCGTATTAGCTTACAATTGCGTTTTTTCAGGACCATTCGGTAGAGTCAAAGTTGACGGAAAGGTTGAAATTTTGGCAATTATCGTTATTTATATCAAAATATCTCAACACTGATAAAAGCTACAACCATGGGTTGTTTTAGTTTGTATTGTGCATGAAATTGCGCACATTTCCATATATAAAACTTTATATAACGGCTAATTTTAAAATGGTGCAAACATTACCACAATCGCATGTATGATTTTTTTCGGAAGAGTTACCGCGCGGACGTAAGGAAAATGTTTTTTTATAAATTCACCATAAATCGAAATATTGTGCTAGTGACTTCCAATTAGTTGCAAAATTAAGGTAAATGATTGAATATTACTAGAATATAAGCGTTTTACCTTACAATTGCGTTTTTCGACCATTTCGGTAGAGTCAAAGTTGACCGAAGGTTGAAATTTTGGCAATTATCGTTATTTATATGAAAATATCTCAAAACTGATAAAAGCTACAATCATGAGTATTTTATTGTTGTATTTTACATAAAAATGCGCACATTTTCATATATAATACTTCATGTAACAGCTAATTTACAATGGTACAAAAATTATGTCAAAGTGACGAAATAATTTCCAAGATGTGTCACAGATACTTTTTAGTGCGGCAAGAAAGAAATTCGCGCTTGCGCGCCTGCGTAACGATTGTAAACAAAACAACACCTTGATCCGTGAACTCCCAGCATCCCCCAGGGCGCGTGATTCAAAAATTTTAGGCTGGTAGGCCTATAAGTATTTTTCCGCGAATTTTAAAAAAAACTTTTGTAAGTCGACGTAAAATACGTCCAGTCGGCACACGGGAGACAAAAAATGTCTACGTAAAATACGTCCAGTCGGCGTAAGAGGGTTAAGTACATTAAAAGTACTTAGTGCCCAGCTCTGTCTAGTAGGACATGTTACTGACCAGGGGAGCAGAGCCCCTTAAAGAGACCAACTTAAAGAACACTAACATATATAATAGTATACTAACCTAATCAACCTAACCTAGTAGAACGTGTTACCTGACCGGGGGGGGGGGCCTCCGCCACCTGTAACCCCCTAAAAGAAAGACAAACTTGAAGGAAGAATAACATATAGGTTAGTATACTAACCTAATCAACCTAACCTTGTAAAACGTGTTACCTGCCAGGGGGGCTCCGCCACATGTAACCTCTTTAAAGAGATACAAACTTAAAGGAAGACTAACATATAGGTTAGCATACTAACCTAACCTAGTAGAACGTGTTACCTGACCCCCTTAAAACAAGAAAAACTTAACCCTTACTGGACGGGTAAATATATCAATATGCAGCTTCTCAGGCCGGGTAAACTTTGAGGTCGGCCAATTTACAAAATAATGGAAAGAGTTAGATATGCAAATGAACATGGCAAAAGAAAAAAAATCTAAAAAATTTACCCTACCTTCCACAATTAGTTGAAAATGACTACTATTTACAACCCCTTGTGGGACCTCTTTTACATGACAATCATAAATTTTACCAACTTATGTTTTTTCTAATAAATAAATTTATTATTTTGTAAAATTATAATTACTGCTCACACAATATCAAAACAGATAAGCAAAAAAAGCAGTTACAAATTCTTAGCACATTTGTTGAGATATTTTTGTAAATTTACCAAGAACAAAGATTCAGTAACCTTTTTTTACCTTTAAATGTATTTCTAATATTTCTTTGCAATTTTCGTTG
The DNA here is from genome assembly GCF_015104395.2 of Macrobrachium nipponense. Classification (NCBI taxonomy): domain Eukaryota; kingdom Metazoa; phylum Arthropoda; class Malacostraca; order Decapoda; family Palaemonidae; genus Macrobrachium; species Macrobrachium nipponense. Next base: position 23,684,790 of record NC_061109.1, on the reverse strand, counting down.
TAAAATTACATTTACAATCAAAATACTATCGTTAAAGACAAGAACACAAAAACATAGCAACCTCTTGGTATATTTACAAGAAAATTTACAAAAAGACGTCATGCGAGACAGAGACGCAGAACATTTCCCCCTTCAAGTCACAAGCATTATTGAAATCCTGAGACGCCCACACTCATGATCTTAGTCAGTATAAAAGTTGCCATAAGTGAATTTATGGGCTATAAAAGTATTGGCACCTCTTTCCTGCCCGATTCTTTCCAAGTCAATGGCGCGTAATATTGTTCAACTACGGGATCAATCCATCCACCACAAACCTGTTATGGTATTTCTAGAGAAGCAATCTGCGGTGGCTTAGACTATGGCAATTGACTGATTCCTATGTTATTTTAGTTACTGTACAAGATTTAAAAGTAATATCCATTCGGCCGGCTGTAACTAAGCAGTAATTGACCTTTGAAAGTTACATAATAGCCGCACCAAACTCAAAGGTATATTAAAGTTTAGTTCCAACCAAACGAAAAAAATATTCCTTACAACCCTTGTAAAGCAACTAAAATAACATAGAAAATGTCAATTGCCATAGTGTAAGTCACCGAAGAACGGTCCTATAGGAAGGTACCAAGTATTCGTTTACGGTGAAGGAAATGTAAACACAGCCGCCATGTTTAAATTCCCCAACCCCACCACGGAGCCATATGTTCACTAAGGGGGGGGGGGGGGGGTAACGCACAGGGGGTTGGGCGGGGTAAGGTTGGAAGGTACGAGTTGTCTTAGCAGCACCCCACTGAATAGTAACATACCTTGACGCAACTTTCGGCGAAAGCCTAACACTCACTTTCCTAAAACATAATTAATTAAGAATAATGTTTGGACCTACCTTAAAGGGTGGAGGGTACAAAGCAGCAGCTGCCTTTAAGAATGCGTGGAGGCGGGTCTTGGGTTCCTCAAAATGCAGCTTGAAATAAGCAACAGCCAAGTACCAACGAAGTTATACATTCTCCTTCCGTATCTTGGAGTCGACTGCCGGAGTTCCCTCCACCTCCTCTCGATAGTATTAGTATGGGCACCGGTTTCTGGGTCCACAAAGTTCATCGAGTGGTTGACTGTCAAGTGGACATAACCTTCATCTTGCAGGCAGTCATAAGCCCTCCAACAGTCAGAAATAATAGTGGTACCCCCCGGCACAATGTATTCTTTGATAACTGCAAGCAGAGTCCCACTCGTCCTGTCGGGTACGGGAACAACGAAAACTCCCGGGTCTGCCTGCAGATACCACCGAATACCCACCGGCCTTCGATGAGGTGACCTACGTTGTATTTTCTTCTCCCAAACTTCGCCTCATCGATTTCAACAATTGTGCCGGGCCCACCTATTTTGCTTCTTCTGTTGGAAGCACCAATTAACTATGACCTGAAATAAAAGTCAGTGTTAGGGGGAGGTAATTAAGTAGGGTAAATTTCATAATAATACAAGGCAGGTTGTGTATGAGAGAGAGGGAGGGAGGGGGAGAGAGCGGGGGAGAAGGAGGGGGTATGAATGTAAAATGGTGAGGGATAAGCAAAAATACTTACTTCCCGGAGAAGCTGGCCCAATCATAATTGTTGAGTCCGACAGTCCAAGTTCTGTTCTCGCAACCTTGTAAGAAAAAAAAATCACTCACATACAGGTATGCGAAGAACAGAACTGTCTCAACATCAAGGTGGGACCCAGAGAACCAAGTGCCCTTAAACAAGGAAAAGTAGTAAGAACAGCGTTTTTCTTTCGCTTTCTTACTATGAGGTCGATAAGACCGGTCACACCTAAAGGTAAACGTGGAGGGAAAAAATACCAATTATAAACATGAAAATATGGAGTAGGTCATAAATGGTATAGGTGTAATATAATATTGCCATTAATCTAGGGCCAGGTCATATCACGGTTACATGTAGAATCAACAAACTATTCGTAAGGTATTTACCTAAAGCACTTTTTTTGCAGATCTAGGCGGCACTCATTCCCACAATGGGGGCAAAAGACCTGCTTCCTCAGGAGGCCGTGGTCCTGGCATAAACCGATTAGTCGATCAATAATTCAACCTGCGTAAAAGGCAGAGAAATCTTTGTAACTCATGTAACAATTGTTACATGAAGTTGGCAGAGTTCCTGGTGAGGGGCTGGGGCGAGCGTGAAGTAGATGCAGCAGTGGATGTCATGGCGGCAGATTCAACAGTGTTGGAGTTCTACAGTAGGAGGTGGCAGGAGGCCACACCGTAGAAAACAGGGTAGGAGAGGTGGGGTGGAGTAGTAAAAATGCTTTGATGCTATTGGTTGAGGCAGGGTGGGGCTGAGGTAAATGAACAAGTACTTAACAAGATAAATTGGCAATGTTAAGGGTAATAAATGTAAATGGGTAGTTAAGGAACTAAATGTAAATGTGGGATGGGTTCAAAATATGAATTAATACAAATACATATATAACGGGCCCAGGAGGGGGTGGGATTAAGTCCTGGGTGGTAAATGTGTAATAGGGCCTATAGTTGTTTTAATAAATACAAAATACCAAATTTAAACATAGGTTGAGCATATAACAAAACTAATTAAACTTGTTAGGGGTGATGTTGCCTGACCAGGGGTTGGGGTTGGCACCTGCTGTAACCCCCGTAAAAGAACCAAACCAACCTAACATAACCTAACCTAGCAGGGGATGTAACCTTACCTAGTAGGGAACTTAACCTAGTAGGCAATGTTGCCTGACCAGGGGGCTTTGCCCCCAGTGTACCCCCCCTTAAAGGCCATAACCTAACCTAGTAAGGAATGTAACCATACCCATAACCTAACCTAGAGTAGGGAATATTGCCATGAGAGGGGGCTTCGCCCCCCCACCCCCTACCAGCCCTTAAGGGTGCCTGAACCTAACCTAGTAGGGAAGGAACATTGACCTGACCAGGGGGCTTCGCCCCCCCCCCCCCACGTACCCCCCTTAAACAAGGCCTAACCTAAAAAAAAAAAAAAAAACCTTAGTAAGGAACGCTAGTAAGGAAATGTAAACCTAAACCTAACCTAGTAGGGAAATTAAGCTAGGCCTAACCTAACCTAGTAAGGGAATGGTAAACCTCAAACCTCAAACCATAACCTAGTAGGGAACTATGCCTGACCAGGGGGCTTCGCCCCCCCGTTACCCCCCTTAAAGGGCCTCAAACCTAACCTAGTAAGGGAATGGTAAGCCTAACCTAACCTAACCTAGTAGGGAACATTGCCTGACCAGGGGGGCTTCGACCCCCCCACGTACCCCCGGTAAATACCCCTTAAAGGCCTAAACCCTAACCTAGTAAGGTGGAAACGTAATCCTAACCCTAACCTAGTAGGGAAATACTAGGCCTAACGTAACCTAGTAAGGAATGTAACCTAACCAAAACCTAACTTAACCTAACCTCAAGGTAGGGGAATATGGCCTGACCAGGGGGCTTTGCCCCCCACCCGTTACCCACCCATTCAAAGGCCATAACCTAACCTAGTAAGGAATGTAACTAAACCAACCTAACCTAAACCTAACCTAAGTAAGCCGTAGTAGGGTGAAACCATTAGCCTGACCAGGGGGCTTCGCCCCCCCATAAAGGCCTAACCTAACCTAGTAAGGGTAAACGTAACCATAAACCTAACTAGTAGGCGGAAAATACTAGGCCATAACCTAACCTAGTCAAGGAAAGTGATGGAACCTAACCAAACTAACCATAACCCTAACCAAGTCGGGAATATTGCTGACCAGGGGGGCTTCGACCCCCCGTAACCCCCTTTAAAGGCCTAACCTAACCTAAGTAAGGAATGTAACCTTAACCTAACCTAACCCTAAACCTAGTAGGGGAATATTGCCATGACCAATGGGGGCTTGCGCCAACCCGTAGTACCCCCCCTTAAAGGCCCTAAATCCCTAACCTAGTAAGGGAATGTAACTAACCAAACCTAACCTAAGTAGGGTAACCAAAGTGAGAGATGTAACCCTAACCCCCCCCCCCCCCCCCCCCCCCCCACCCCCACCCCCCCCCCCCCCCCCCCCCCCCCCCGTTATCCACCCTTGAAGAACTAACCCAACCTAGCCATAACCGGGGTAACCCCCTTCAAGGAACGTAAAACTAGTAGGTAAAGGTTAAAACAAAATATAACAAACCTAAACCTTAAAGGGTTATGTTTCCTAACCGGGGGGCAGGGGATTCGGCCCCCAATAAGTAAAAAAATGGACATATAAACCTAACTTTGCTGGGTGTGGTGGAAGTGTTGTAAATCGTTTTTAAAAGTAACCATACCATAACTGCAATCATAGTTAAGGAAAACTGGAAGGGGAGGGTTGTAAATTGTAATGTCTGTAATACTGTATAATTCGGAATTATTTAAATTTTAAAATGTAGGTTTCTTTATAATTAACTAATGGCAAACTTTAATCTAAGTATTGGTATCGGTTGAGAAATGCATTGTAAATTGGTGTAACGTTTAAACAAGAGCCAGTCGTGAATACTGGAAACAAGGGGAGGGATTGACTTGTGTATGAATGGATATATGGAGTGTGTATGGTTAATATGCAAACGCAATGTGCAATTTCAACGTAAAACAGGTAGGTAGGTTAGGTATCGAAACGTCCTAAAACTGAGTTCCTATATCAAAACACGTAGGCATTTTTAGGTGTCTGTCCTCAATTATAATCAAATAATTTATTTCAAGGTTATATATGGTGAAATGATTAGGTGGGGATAATTTCCAAAACAGTTATTATTACAAAATAACTATGGAAAAAGGAAAAGGAATAAACACTAGAATTCAAAACATAACATGTTTAAACTAAACCAAATTTAAATAAAGCTGCTTTTATGTAACTCAACGTATGGTTACCAGCCAGGGTTCCAGGTCCCAGATGACCCCACCACTACCAAACCAGCCAAATAGTTACCCGCCAAATGGAAATCCAAAACCAACCCAAATAACCGGAGCAAATATATGTGCGTTATATTTATCTTTATAAATGCATTTATTTTTAATCATAAATTATCGCTTGTATAGCGGCATCATCGTTTTAGTTTAGATAATATAAAACTAATATAAGAATACAGGAAAAAAAACGAGAATGAATTTGAAAATTTTGCAAATGAGGCTCGTTTTCTCTGAGAATCCGGGCGGCCTGTTTTTGTCGTCGTCTGGTTGTTGTGTTGTGTGATTTGATTTTAATTCCATTTCTACATATTTTGCTTAAATGTTACTAAGTTTTTACTGAAAACCCCCCCTATTCAAATTCCCAAGATTTTCCTGTGAAAACCTTCAAAAATTCCCAATGTGGGGAGAGATTCCTCAGGTTTGTTTAGCTCAAATAGAAAGTGTTTGCCCAAAACCAGCCAAAATTACCACTAACCAGCAAAGTGAATTTGTTGTTCACCCACCAAATTAGGGAAAAAAAACAGCCAAACTTTGGTGAGAAATGGCCAAATCTGGGAACCCTTGTAAATACCACCCAATCATTCACTCAGTCCCGGCTAGCAATGGTAGGGGTTCATACTGTAACGTGTTTGGCTAAAATAATACAAGTGTATCCCTTCCCGTAAACCCCCAATTTCTTTCCTCAACTAAGAAGTCTGAGTTTAGGCCAAAAAGCTCCCACCTTACAGTTGAGCGCCATGGCGCCAGTAGCAATTAGGCGCATGCGTAGTAGGATTCAGTGTTTGTGGCGTAGTAGTTAGTAGTAGGTACGGAATATGGGAATTGTGGAACGGCTTCCCACTATTGCCAGTTTTGTTATCTTTCTTATTTCCGCCTGTATTTCGTAGTTTTTTAAAAGTGATAAATGTGGGAAATACCACAATTAAATTTTTTTATGGCAAAACTCCTCCCCCAAATGTGGTTTCTCCCCACCCAAAACCCCGGTTCCCAACTGGGGGGTCCCCCTTACCGTAGGATAGGAGTCGGGGTTTTGTCCCCACCCAAAACCCCGGTCCCAATGGGGAGTCCCCTTTACCAGCTAGGGATCTAGGATAGAGTTCAAAGGATAAATTAGATGTCGTCCGAATAAATATTACTTCAAATTCTTGTTCAGGGGGAGGGTAAAACTTGCCATAGAAAAACCGCAACTGACCATACTCTGGGCCGCCGCGGATTCTTTAGGTAACACTAGGATCTGACCCCTGTTATTACTTGGAAGGTTTTAAAGGAAAGACTAACGTAATAGGTTAGCATACTAACCTAACCAATTAACCTAACCTAAGTAGTAAAAGGGTTGTTACCTGGCCGGGGGTGGCTTTCGCCCACCTGGACCCTTCCCTTAAACTTAACACTAACATATAGGTTAGCATAACTTAAAACCTAAAATGGATGGAAAAACGTAAAAATAGACAGAAACTTGTTGTAATGGAAAGTGTTAAATAGGATAAAACTGAAATATGTAAATGAAAGTGAATGTTCTAATAATAAAGGTAAAATCTTAAGGGGAATTGTTTATGGGCGGGTGAGCAATACGTTTGTAAAACGATGCAAAGAAATAAAAATCGACAGATGTGAATAATGAAAAGAGATGAGAGTTAACTTGTGTTACAAATCACGTACGAAAGAACTAACGTTCAATCAACCTCCAATTTGACACCGTCGTGACAAAAAAAGGTATCGGAAACTTCCTAAAAACCGCCTTCTAACCCCACCCCTAGTTTGGCATTTTTCAGTGGCCTACCCTTCCAAGTTGATAAGGTAAATATTGCAAGATATACTATCAGGGAAAAACCATGAAGCTGAGAAACATGCCAATGCACATACTAAACAAATACTATGATAACAAAACTGGAAATAAAAGCTTGAGATTAAACATAACATGACTCATAAAATTAAAAACAAATGAGGAAAAGGAAATATCTGTAAAGTCAATGTATAAATTCTTCCTCAAAATTCTTCACTCGGTCCTATTCATAATGTAGGGTTAACTATTGCAAATGTGATTGGTTAAAGGGACATGTTCCCCAAAAAATTTCATTCCCACCGTTTCACTCACTTTAGGGGAAGGTGTTTGGAAACAAAAACAGCTCCCTTATAACATGGTGCAAGTGCAGTAGGATTCTCGGGCCACACTCAAAACTGCCAAAGGCGCCGTTTACTCGAAAGGTTCATACTCAAAACACCGAGAGTGCACCGCTGACCGCCATCTTGGAAAATATGGCGCCGTGAGGGCATTTGCCTTTGGCTAGGGCTGGGTTAGGGGAGGAGCCTTCGAGGTGTGATAAGGCAACTTCGGGAATGAAAACAAGAAAAGAGGATGTCTCCTACCTCTTTTATACATCAATTAACGACCATTATACATAGTTTTGGGGTTGGTTGTCAAAGGTTTACTTGACTGTGGGCGTAAGTAGACATAAATTTGTCTCCTACTTACCCAACATTAATAATATATTTGTCATAAACTATATTTCTTACCTTATTTCACTGTTTGTTGTTTAGTTTTTGTCCTTGTGGCTGTTCTTTATTTCATAAATATAGGCTTATTTTGCCAGTAAGTAACACTAATTTGCTTTGTAATAGTGGTGATTTTTCTTTGCCAAACCGTTAGATTTAAAAGTTATTGGATGGTGTATTATTTAAAATTATTTCATATATATAATCCTAAAAGATTCCCGTATCTTACAATCTGCATTGTTTTCGACCTTTAGTTATCATAATTATTCTTATAAAAATGTCAATGTATAACAATGCTAGAAAAACTATTTTTTTTTAAGTCTTATGTTTTGATCTTTAGTTTTTATATATCTTAAAATAAAATGTTCCATGTATAATCGATGGCTAGAAAAACAATAATTAATATTTTTAAGGTTGTTTAATAAATCCTCAATACAGGAAAAATTATATTTTTATACAATGTACTATATGAAAAAGTGAAAAAATGTCAAAGATAATATGCCCCCCAATTTCCACCATGCTTATCACTTCTCTTATAGGTAGTCATAAGGCAACATTCAAAACACAGGTTAAGGTGATCTGAGATAAAGTACAGTACCTGCAATACAGTGGACTCAACATTATAAAATAAATGACCACCTAGATACAAATAAGTTATGAAACATTAAATGAAATTTGATGTTCATATTACCCTAGATACAAATACGGTTGTTATGTGGATCGGGTGGGTAGATACAGTCACAAATGTGCCACATGAATACTTTCCATTGAGTGAAGTAAAATTCAGGCCTGTAAACAAGTTTCCAAATTAAAACAAACCTCCAAAATTGTAAACAGACACTTAAAAGTAATACCTAAAAAATAAAATATGGCAAAACAACACAGCAAATATTCGTAAAATCAAATATAAAGGTAAGCAGTCCATTGTACCCAACACAGCAATAACACTAACCCTCCATTACAAATATAAAAACATACAGTATATTCCCACTATAAACATTGCCAAATTCAAAATTCATCAAAATAATAAGTAACATATGGATTAATCCAATACAGGTCAACTTACCACCTTGGCGCTCCATATCCAAAACTCCCACCACATGCTTTTTAACCGGGGTGCCAATTGCTGGGCCATACACCTCTGCCAGTACACTCTGGGGGACGTATTACCTCTACAAATAAACAAAAACAGAAATCAGCCTACATTTGCACCACCCGGCTAGGCGGCCAACCGACACCTGATCAAACACACACACATATACCAATTACAAAATTAAATTATGATTACATCATACACTTTCCCCCCACCAAATAACCTCAACATTCACACGCTGCTCAACCTGGAATTAAAAGAAAACTATCCAAGTCTATGAGAGGACCGGTTTTAATTAAACATTATCGGTTTGAACCTTTGTTAGCTGGGGTGGAACCTGGTTTATTGCACACTTTATTACCTCAAAGGTTTACATCTCGTACATGGACCATCACTTGCCAGGTTACAGCTACGGCAACTTCGGCCCATTTTGCCATGCACCCTTTACAATTATTGTTTTCCTGTAATAAGTACAATATCAACCTGGTTCTTAAATTGCCTACGCTGAGTATGCCATTTTTGCCTCAACTAAAAGTGGAAGGAAAAAATAATACTCGATGCCACCATCGTTCCAAAAAAGAATTTACAATTTCTGCTGATAAAACTGAAAAACTTTGCCTTGGATTATTACTTTTCATCCCATAATCCACTTGGGACTCTGATACCTGGTATGACCTTAAAAGGGAAAGGGGGGGGGCCAAAAAAAAAAAACAGTCCATTTAGGCAAAGATAAATGCCAAAATGAAAACTGGATCAAAACCCTGGTTTGAGACCAATTGGGACGGCTATTATTCATTAAATTAGGCAATCTCAAAAAACAATATAAGTCTGAAGCTCACTCATGAAAGAATTATTAGTTACCAAACAGGACATCATAATACATACTCTTTACAGGACGTTGATCAGAGATTCGCTGCACCCATTCTCCCATGGAGCATCGTGACAGACTTTTGTGAATGTCCAAACTCATTCCGAAAAAACCACTACCAAAACTCTAAAATTTGTGTCGTATTCCAGTTCCTAATGGCCAATAGTTTCGCAATTCTTTGTTAGCTGCTACTAAACGTGTGCCTTCCATCCATTGAATGCATACGCTTTGGAAATCCTCTTATGGCGACAAAACCTACGTAATGTCATTAAAAAATTCTCTGTATCATAACCCTCTGCTAAATCTAAGTACACAGCTCTACTCACCATACAATTAAAGATTATCCCATAAACCTTTTTCTAGTGCGCCTCTTGACCGTGTCTTTCACAATAAATGGTCCAAACAAATCAATAGCTGTATTAAAAAAGGGTGGGGCGGGTTGTTGAAGTCTCTCAGATGGACACTGACCCATGCATTGCTCTTCAGTCTTCTTAGCCAATTTACGACAAATGACACACGAGTCTTCACTGACTTTATAAGTTTCCTGGCTCCAGGCACCCAAAACTTGGATTGCAATTTGGCTAAGGTTACCTCTACACCAGCATGATCTATCTCATGATGTGTTTAACATACAATCTTGTGAATGAATGCCTAACAGGTAACAATACAAATGTACTCCTGTTCCAATTATCCTTCAGCCATACTGAAATCCTTTGACCAACACATATTAAACCTTCCTCATTCATCACAGCTCCAAGTCTCTCATATCTCTTTTCCCAGTCACCAGCTATAGGTCTTCTGGACCCACCCCACCCATATATCCTCTGCTACTTTCAGATCATCTGAGTGAGGAACTAAAAGACACCTTTAAATGACCTCAACCTAACTGCCTTCAAAACTCTAGCAGTCACTCTTAAAAGCTTACTGTAACTACCATATCTATTTACATCAATTATAACCAGTATTATCCCTATATAGATTATTTACAATTTTGACTGGAGCAATATCTGGTAGTTCGAGATCATTTGACTGACTGATGGGCCATTCACTAACAGGTAAACACATAAATGGGGGTCCATTCTGCCATAAAGAATCAGAATCTAAAAGCATAGGGTGTGTAGGCCTTGTAGTTAAGTCTGCTGGATTATTTCCTGAGGATGTCCAAACCATTCAACAGATTTTGATTTAGTTTGAATTTCTGCTACTCTAGTAGCGACAAAAATATTAACACTGCTTGACTATTACAAATTTGTGCTCTGACAATAGATGAATCAATAATATGTATGACTGACTCAAGTTCAATGTCTATTTCCTTCTCAATCACAGTCCTCAACCGGCAGGCCAACACAGCCCCACACAACTCTAACCGTGGGATGGTGAGCTGTCGAGTAGGAGCAATCCTATTCTTTGCCATCAAGAGTTTACTTACAAAGGGTCCTTCCCTCACTTTCCACCTCAAGTACGCACAGGCTCCATAAGCTAACTTACTTGCATCTGCAAAAAATGACTAAATCAGGCTTACCAACGGCGTCTTTAGGCTTTCACACATCTATGGAACGTCAAAGTTTCTAACTCATACATTTCTTTAAATAACTTTCTCCATCTTTCATACATATACTGTGGCATTGCTTCATCCCAATCTAATCTTCGCTCCTTTTCACTGATGGTGGTTAGTAAATCGCGCATAAGCAACTTTGCTTTCAAGGTGAATGGCACAATGAACCCAAGGGGATCATATACCGAAGCAGTTTGACTGAGTACCATCCTTCGATTTAACGTATTTGGGAGTTTCTCATCGATTTCTGATTTCTTTATGGGTGGCTCCATTCGAATATTTTTTACTTTCTTAGAGAAATTTATCTTTGATCACATAGAAAAACAGGTACCTCCTTAGGATTCAGTTCAACCCCAGTACCTTTTCTTATCAGTTTTCAAAGATGTTAAGAAAATTATCTTCTGCACTCTCACCTGACATAAACCCAGTGCTTGATCTGAATCCTCCCCGAGATAATATTGCATAGCTTCTACAATACTTCTCTTAGCCCTTTCAACCGTCGATACACTTGACAGTATATCATCAACATACGAGTTGCGATTGATCAACTCTGCAGTTAGGGGAAAGGATTCATCCATCTCGGTGGTTTTACGTAAGGCCATCATTGCTATTATGCCACTAGGTCTATCACCAAAGGTCACAGTAGTAAGCACATAGTGATCTGGCTCTCTGTCAGTTTCTAAGTCCCGCCCACAAAAACTATGATTATGTTGATCAAGTTCTGAAATTCGTACAGAGTTGTATTTTCTTAATATCTGCTACGAAGGCCACAGCATGTTGCCTAAAACGTATCAGTATAGCAATCATGTTGTTTAGCACATCAGGGCCCTTTGCAAAGTAATCATTGAGTACGTGACCAAGGTAAGAGGAAGAAGAGTTGAACACAATCTCAAAGGGGTAGAAACTGAGTCTGGCTTGTGGACTTCATGGTGGGGCAAGTAGTGAACGGGACCATTATAATTACTTATCTCATCTATGTTCAATTTTCTAGCAACTTCCCTATGAACCATATCTAAAATCTGATCATTATATTTTTTAGAGTAATCGCTCCCGAGCTTTATTAACCTTCGTTCAGTAGATTTTAGTCTTCCATATGCAAGGGAAACATTATTAGGGAGTTTGTTAGGATCCTTAATCCATGGATAGCTTGCAATCCAATACCCATTTATTGAATCATAATTAAGTCCTTCTTCTATCTGTTTTAATTCCATTTCCTCCTTCAAGCTATGTTCCCCACTCAATGAACACTTCCCACATTTACAACCACTACAGTTTAGGTAGTACATGAAGTTCCAAAAATTTTCAACTGAAAAAAAATCTTCTAACTGTTTTGAGAGGTTAGGCTCACTGTATCGTGGTATGATGTCATTGACCTCAGTAGCTACAGTCATGTGGCTAATCCTTACCGTTAAGACACTATTAGTACCCATATTCTTATTCATAACTGGATATTGAACCTCTTACACACATTCCAAAATTGTTTTGCATTAGCTGTAAGGTATCAATGGTTCTAACCACTTGAGGTATCATGCTACTGTGATCCACGCCAATTAACAAATCTACCTTGCCTGTTGGCCGACAAATTTTCCACTCCTCTACACCAAATAATTTAGCTATCAATGTGGTGTCAAATTCTGCAATGTCAGATGTAATTTCATTGATACCACAAGCTTCAATAGTCCATTCAGTACCAGTCAAATCAGTAATTGGCACATTATAAACTTTACTGTCAAACAGCTCAGTGCTATTTCCAACTTTAGTTACAGTGAGACTTACATCTTACCTCTCAAACCCAACTTGTTTGCCATCCGATGCGTAATCATGGTTAAATTTGAACCTGGATCCCACAATGTTGCCACCTTTTGCCCTTTACTCTGCATAGTCCAATCATCAACAATACTCCCTCCCTTGACAATAAGTTATTTGATCCCTGTACTCGACTGGTGAAATAATTTTGTACAAACAAAGAATGGAGAATAGGGTGGTGACGTCTGCCGCATACTTCATTATTTTGATCTTTAATATGACATAACTCTCTGTTCAAACAGTCACTACTGACATGTCCCTTTTCGTAAGCAGATGAAGCATACTCTATTGCTTTTTAAACAGCTCATATTTAGATTATTATCCAAGTTGTGAAACCCCCTGAACAAATCCAAAATGCTATGGGAAGCTGTACCATGAAACCAACCAAGTTCTTATTAATGTTAGGTGACATGTTAGGTTCTACTCCTAGCTTGATTTGATAAGTTTGAAGCAATTTGGTTCATGTTTACAATACATTCATTTAATTGTTGTTGTTGCGACTCTTGGTTTTCTCTTAACTGCTTAATTGCTTCATTCAAATTATTCTGTATAACAGTGATCCTCATGAGTCGCCACTGTGCACTGCTGCCTATCAGTGGTTGTACTTGACCTCACTCCTTCCTGCACATACTCTATTACCTTCCTTTTCTTTTTCTAAAAATTCTAATAATTTTCCAAATTCCTTCTCACTTTGGGACTCACTAGCTTTTAAAACCCATTCCCTTTTCAATGTTGGGGGTAAGAGCTTTTCTACTAAGCTAATTACAGTAGTGTTATTCATTTCTGATTTAAGATCTAGCTTACACATATCAAGCCATCCCCTCTAAAAATCCACAGTATTCACCAATTCCACAAGTTTTTTGTTGTTGCCTTCTGGCACAGGCTTAAGGGCTCTTATCTCACACAAAAACAGAGTCCACCACCTTTGTTACATTTCCAAATTTTTCATCAAGTCTGGCCATCATCTTATGGAAATCATCATCAACCCCAAGTACCACTTTCAAGGCCTCGCCTAACAAACACTGCTTAAGGACATATGGATCCTCCCCATAGTTCTTAATCATTAATCTGTCAAAGTCCTTTCTAAAGGATGGGTACAGTCTTATTTGTCTGTCAAAATCTAGGAGGTTCAAGCTTCTTAACTATAAACTTTGTGTGTCTGTTTTTTGCTTACTTTTCACTGTCTATTTTCGCAAGTATTTGAGAATGTGCCTTACATTTCAACCTATACACTTCAATTATATAATCCTCAGCGATTCTAATAGGCTAACATAATTCTCATGAGACTCATCAATGCACGAAATAAAATCATCATTAGCCTTTTCTAACCTCTTATAGGCGTCACAGACCTCATCAAATGCAGGCTTCAAATCTCTGTCGAAGTCGTCTTGCTTCACACTCTCGTCGAACAGTTTCAGGGTTCGGTTGAATTCCCTCCTCTCCGAGTTTACGCACTGTCTTGGCTCGATCCATCTTGACTAGCATGGGATGTGTAGAATGTCCAATCAAAGTTCCCTCAACCATGGTAGCAGGTGCCTGAATTGTATGGATCGGGTAGATACAGTCACCAAGTGCCACATGAATACTTTATTGAGTAACATTCAGCCTGTAAACAAGTTTCCAAATTAAAACAAACCTCCAAATTGTAAACAGACACTTAAAATGTAATCCTAATAAAATATGCAAAACAACAGCAATCAAATTCGTAAAATCAAATATAAAATGTAAGCAGTCCATTGTACCCAACACAGCAATAACACTAACTCCATTACAAATATAAACATACAGTATATCCCACTATAACATTGCCAAATTCATCATAAATAATGTACATATGATTAATCAATACAGTAACTTACACCTTGGCGCTCCATATCAAACTCCCACACATGCTTAACCGGTGCAATGCTGGCCCATACACCTCGCCAGTACACTCTGGACGTATTACCTCTACAAATAAAACAAAAACAGAAATCAGCCTACATTTGCACACCCGGCTAGGAGGCCAACCGACACCTGTCAACCACACCACACATATACAATTAACACACATATACAATTACAAATAATTATGATTACAGGTTAAGGTGATCTGAGATAAGTACAGTACTGCATACAGTGACTCACATTATAAAATAAATGCCACCTAGATACAAATAAGTTATGAAATAAATGAATTTGATGTTCATATTACCTAGATACAAATAGGTTACTGTGCTGAGCAGAAGAATTAAGAATAGTTATGTAGGGAAATATTAGCTAGGAAGATTTACTAGTAGAGTTTTGGTAGATGAAAGTGAGAGAGAGGTAGAAAAGGAACGCAAACCAGGATGTTTGCAATGCGACACTCATAAAAACGCAGAGAGAGACAACAAAAATCACTGATGCAAGTTGCTAGTATTGTACTGTGACCCAACAAGGGGGTGGTAACGATTGCTCACAGCATACGCCCTGATTCGTTAGATGTCACCGAAAGTAGGCGTACAAGATTATCCAATTACGAAGAATTAGGGTGGTCTCCAGTAGAAAAAAAGGTGGAGCCAGAATTCAGGAATGGGTCCAGAGCTCAGTTGAATCGAAAGAAAAGTTCAGTTAGGAACTCACTTCTGGACATATAACTTGTGTCGGTTTATACTCCGTTTACCCTGTGTCATTTGTGTGTGATAGGACAGTGAATTTGTGTTACAATAATAATTAAGAAAAGAAACGTGGTGTTTAACTTGCCCAGAATCCTAAAGAAACCCGAACTCATGTCAAAAGCCTCCTGAGATAAAAGAACTTAAATGAAAAAGAATTAAATGAAATTGAATGAGAAATCAGCAAGACGTCCAAAAGAACAGTTAAGTAGTCTACAATATATAACAATAAGTTCCTAAGAGAGATAGAAACCACAAAGCAGTATAAAGGGTATCCCATACAACAAAACTAAAGAGAAGCAAATACAAACCAGTCCAAAACTACAAAAAGAAAGACTTCATAACACAATACAACCATGTCACGTGAGGATTTAAGATACGAGAATAAGAATACTATTTGTATACATATACACTTTTGTCAGTCTTCTTGTCTGGAGACACGGGTCGGAGAATGGTAGTGTCATAGTTGACACGGTGGGTATGAAGACTAACGTTTACGCTGCCTGGAAAATAGGGTAGGCCTGTCTTATCTGCTATTACATGATATTCCTTGTGTGTATGGGTCTTACTACTGATGAGGCCAGGTGATGTCTTCCCACTGGGAGGCAGTTGAAGTGCTGATTTCCATTTTAGGGGTATTGAAGAAAATTCCTGGTATTCAGCTTATTTCTTATTATCATTACATCATGCCAAATTTCTCCCAGGCCTAGACTCCTGGACTTGATTAATTTACCTAGTCTTCAGAGCTCCTGGACTAGATCCCTGAACTAGATTCCTGGACTAGATCCCTTGCAAGGGATAGATAATCATTTGTATTAATAATTTGGTAAAATAGCCAAAATGAAAGGGTGGAACGGCTGATGTCCTCCTCACGTGAAAGCATTCGTGGTCCTTACATGTGTTGCTAGTGTTACCAAAATGCAGACGAAGGATTAAGGGCAGCGTTCCCATACTCAGAGTGAGAGAAAAACAAAACAAGGGACTGGCTACACTGCCACACACTCGTGTCCACAGTAAAAACGAAAACATTTCACAGTTCCAATCACTTTCACAACAGTAGTGTAAAGATATTAGAGGAGGATGATGAATCAATTCCTAAATAAATCACTAATAATTAAAGGAATATTTTTCCCATTACAACCACAACATAGAATGGTGATAGCGAATGCGGGATTCTCAGTGCAAAACCAACGCGTATAGTGGCTAAACACATATGCACACCAACACAGTGGAGATATAAAAGATGCAGAAAATATAAAAAGTACCGACAGACAAATTAATTGAATTATCGCTGAAAAGCAGAGCGCATATAGTGATAAGTGCTATAACAACGGAACCAACAAACAACGAAATTTCAAAGGCACAAACATTCTACAATTGAAGAGAAGAATTACCGAGTTCAATAGCTCGAAGGACGAAAAAAAGGGAAACTTGTCAAAACATAACGAAAAATATCTCCTAGACTAGGCAGGTCGCCTAGACATAACCATCTTCATACCGAGCAGAGGGCAAACGAAGTCAAGTAGAAGTAACCTATTTCGTCGCAATGACGAAATGCAGTGAGAAGCTACGAAGATTAGTGAACATCCGTAATAGCGAGTCGTTGCAGATCAGCATTCCTAAGCCATATGAACCAGAGTCAAAGTAATATTTTGACTGATATGAACTGTCGAGTTCATAGTAGCGGACAAGCAACTCGAGTTCATAGTAGCGGAAAAGCAGGAACTTCAAATTGAGCACAGCGGAGCTTCATGGCAAGCCATTGACTGAATTCTTCAATCAACATAAGAGCGCTAACCATCGTTAAGGCAGAGATAGCGCCCAATTCCCCAAACAGCGCAACAATTCCCCAAACGGCGGTGATGACGCTGAGTGACAGCGCTAAGAAATGACACCAAGTGACGGCAGCGGAAAAATTCACCAGACAGCGCGAAGTGTTCGACACGACCAGAAACCGAAGAAAGAAGAAAAAGTTTGAAGTATCCTAGATTAAAGTCTGATGATAAATTAAAATAGAATTTTCTCACACCGCACTGCATAATGATAATAGTAATGCTTTTATAAAAATATTTACCATAAACATCTTTTGAGATAATTTTTTTTTTTTTTGTCATAATTTTGTAAGAGAAAATTTTTTTCTTCCTTTGTTGTTGTGTGATACATCTAGAACTATAAGGATATTTTGTTTCAGTTTATAAATAATTCGCAAAGTGCAGTGGTGTGAATAAAGAATAACGGCATGTACTAATGTTAATGTTTTTCCAGAATGAAGGAAGAAAACGTTAGATGTAAGCATATAAAAAAATTATATAGGCAAGATAGGGACCACAGACTTCTGCCAACATGAAGATAATGTAAGTACAACAATGAATATTTTTTTTTAAATTGTATCTAGTCCTGCCGTAGTATGAAATGAATTGGAATTTTAATGAAATTATAAACAGGTTACAATGTAGCAGAACTCCAAACGCAAACCATTATAGTTTATGCCCAACCCCTGACCGACTCTCGAGACTGAGTAATCAGACAAATATACCCACGACTAGTGTGATTGTTTCTAGCCATAATAACAGTACTAACACATTACAAGTACCTAGGTATTCTAGAATGGCACAGGCTGCTATAATAACACAGGCTACACCCTTTTGCAGTAATGTAGAAAAGTGTCATCCAGAAAAAAATAAATTAGAGGCATATTCGGTATCACACTCACAGTGGATAGCAGATACCGAAAGCCGAATTTCATCCAGTGGAATAACCAATGAGCGCAAGAAAATAGATGAAGCTTTACTCTATGTTAGTTCAGAGAAGGAAGACGCTCATCGGACTCTAAATTCATTCAAGTTCAAAGAAATCAAAATTTTTGCAGAATTTAGGAAAGTGTTTATTTAAAATTTGGGAGCCTATCACTCAGCAAGATCGATGGTACAACCTCAGTAAGTTTTTACACCAGAATTATGATGGTAATAGTATAGCAAACCTCCATACTGATGTAGAAAATGCCATCCATAACTTAATTAATGATTTAAAGAGAACAGGAGTAAATATTGGCAATCGCAATGCTTTCAATGAAGTAGAAGATTAAGTGAGTTTAAGAGAGGTATTAAACTACATAGCCTATGGCATAGTCTATGACGCTATCGGGGAGGAAGATAAAAGTTTTTAAGAAACAAGAGTGATAGTCTCTCAGGTTTCAAGTTCATGCAAAAGGAATTGTGCAAAAGAGAACTGAATCTAACAAAAGAATTTACAGGTTTTGTAAATAATGGAAACACAGGCAGAAATAGGAATAATTTTCAGAGAAGGACAGATAATGCTCCAGACAGATCTAGAAATTTCAACCATAGACAAAAAGGGAAACAAGATCCTAGGAATAATAAGAACAGTAATGGCAAAATTTTTCAAGCAAACAGAAATAGTAGATATAGGCCTCAACAGCACAGGAGAAATCCAAACAATGGTAATCAGAATCAAAGTTCAAACGGGCCAACCCATAGTCAGAGTCCAGGAGATAATAAAACATAAAATAATAGACAGGAACAAAATTGTGCCAATTGCGGTTATTCCAATCATGGAACTCAAAATTGTAGGCGACCAAGATATCGTTCCAATTGTGATAGAACAGGTAACCTAACACTGAAATGTTGGTTTAATAATAATCATACAAACAATAATGCTCAAATAAGTACACCTCAAAATAGTAATCAGACACAGTGACAATTACAGAAAGGGGTAGCACAAAAGAAAGCTTCCTTGCCAATTGAGAATGAGAATGAAATAAACACTGTATGTAAGGAAGATACATTCTATTTGCCTTTTGAAGGAAATAGGAGGATAATGAAATATGCCAAGAAGATTTACCTATCATCCAAACAAGAATTAATGGTAAACAATGTTCAATACTTTTAGATACAGGCAGTACTACAGTAAATATTATAGATAAACATTAATAAAACATTTGGGCTTTGCAGATTCAGAAATACAAGGTCCTGGTAGAATTATAAGAGGAATAGCAGGAAAACAGATTAATGCTTTGGGTAATGTCACACTGGACAGAGATTTTATTTTTTGTTTGTATGGTGTTTTTACGTTGCATGAAACCAGTGGTTATTCAGCAACGGGATCAACGGCTTTACATGACTTCCGAACCACGTCGAGAGTGAACTTCTATCACCAGAAATACACATCTCTCACTCCTCAATGGAATGGCCGAGAATCGAACTCGCGACTACCGAGGTGGGACGCCAACACCATACCAACCACGCCATTGAGGCGCTTGGACAGAGATTTTAGACAAAACTTTTAAGTGTTTGTAGTATTAGAAGAAAGATTTTATCCTACTCAAGCTTTGTTTTCATATAAAACTTTGAGGAGATGTAGAATAATGTTACGTGACATCACAGGGGGTAGGAAAGTGGAGTCAATTTGGGGTCGGGGGATGAAATGACGGTTTGATTCCCGTAGAGTTACGTGACGTCACGCAGAAAAAGGAGCAATTTGGGGACGTGACTTCATCGGGGGGTTGAAATGATAGTTTTATTCCTGTAGATTTACGTGACGTCACGGGGGTAGGAAAGTGGAGTCAATTTGGGGTCTGTGGTGGGGGGGGGGTGAAATGATGGTTTTATTCCCGTAGAGTTATGTGACGTCACAGGTGGCCACGCCCCCACCCCTTTTGGACCTCATGGACGTGCATGAGCTCAGAAATAATGTGGAGTCGATTTGGGGTCAAGGGTGGCCACACCCCATTTTGCACCTCATCTACGTATATCAGCTTATAAGACAAGTGGAGTCTATTTGGGGTCAGGGGGGCCACGCCCCCTTTTGCACGTCATCTGCGTATATGAGCTGATAAGACAAGTGGAGTCGATTTGGGGTCAGGGGTGGCCACGCCCCCCAGAATAGTGGAGTCGTTATGGGGTCAGGGTGGCCACGCCCCCTATTAGGGGTTGCCCCGCCCCTTTTGGGGGGTTGCCCCACCCCTTTTTAGGCCTCACGTACGTACATGAGCTTATCAGGAGGGGGGAGGGGGGTGATTAGAAAAGTGGAGTCTATATGGGGTCTTTTCCTCTACTTCTGTAAAGCGAGGACTCCCTCTCAGCTAGTATTTCCATATTTTCCCATTTCCTGTAGCGTATATTCAACTTCATAATTTTGCTTATTGCTCATGTTAAGCCGTAGTCTGCCTTTTTTTTCTGAGCACCAGTGTACTAATATTAATTTCTTTAAGTTTCCTGTATTCTTTTTTTTTCTTTTTACATTTCCTTTTACCAATAGGCATTGCCGACTTCTATAGATTTGTGCTAACCTGTACTACTCTTTCTTGCTTCTGGGTAACATTGTATCATCCAAATGGATATAATTAAACTTCTATTCCAATATACCTTATCTGTGATATTTGAGACGCAGATTGTCATACCATTTTCACGTCTTCCCATCCCATGTGTAAGAGAAACTACAAAGTATCTGTTCCTGGTTAACAGTTTCTCGGAGCTCACTTCACAGACACAGCTGCGGCATATCACTGCTTAAATTAGGATTAGAGATATGCAGCTTTTGTTTTAGGGGGGTGGTTTACCCCTTCTTTTGCCTGACACTGATTTCGCTTGTTATTCAATGTTTCTTACACTTATGGTGTTATTTTATATGTTACTTTTAGTATTTCCTTTGTCTTAAGGACTTAAGTAATGTGAATGTTTATTTGCTGTTCAGACAATTTACTCAAAGCGAAATTGAGCAGGCGACGTCGTGGAGTTTTCTTGTTATTATTATTATTATTATTATTATTATTATTATTATTATTATTATTATTATTATTATTATATTATTATTATCACTGCCATATCATACGACCGGATGGTTTTCGTGGTGTTGGGTTCCGTGTTGCATCCTTCCTTTTTAGGAGTCCATCACTTTTCTCACTATGTGCATTATTTCTAGTAGTACACTCTTCTGCATGCCCTGGAGCTACTCCGGCATCTAGTTTCCAGGTACCTTTTTGGGGATCTTGGGATCTTGCCTAATTATCCTATGAGTGACCCAGGGCCGTTTCTAGGCACAGGCGACATAGGCGGTCGCCTGGGGCGCCATTTGCTTGGGGGGCGCCAAATTGCCATCCAAAATTAATATATAAATAAATGAGAGAAGTATTATTTTTACGTGAATAATTCAAATAAATAAATGCAAGTGTAAACGCGAAAATAAATGAATACTGGAAGTGTTAATACTTGATGCAACAGTGTTTAATGTTTCGGAAAAGTTGGCAACACTGGATAGGTAGATGTCGTCAGTATCAAGGAGCTTTAAAACTAAGACAGCCACCTGCTCGCGACGCCACCTTAGTTAAGTTCTAAGCATCGTGTTTACTCTAATCTTTACTTCTTTTTTTAAGTCTTCTTAAGTTGTCAACGCAGCTGTCAAGCATTCAAGCTTTTATCAATCATGGAGAGGCAGTCCAAGCCGTCAGGTGCAGCAAACAAGAAAAGAAAAAAGGAGGAAGAGGAAAAACGAGCCCAAAGTAGAGGTAAGTGTCCAGCTGTGTTGTGTGTGTATAAGCCTAGCCTATAGTTTTTATAAGAAACAAAGTTCACTTTTTGGAGATATTTCTGAGTTGAAAATTCGAATGAAATCCAGGAGTTATATACCTTATAAGCCAATGATCTATAGTAATGGACAG
Organism: Macrobrachium nipponense; assembly: GCF_015104395.2. Taxonomy (NCBI): domain Eukaryota; kingdom Metazoa; phylum Arthropoda; class Malacostraca; order Decapoda; family Palaemonidae; genus Macrobrachium; species Macrobrachium nipponense. The sequence goes on along the minus strand of NC_061109.1, from coordinate 23,662,765 downwards.
GACATCCTTCACTTTTTCGCGGTCAAAACCGGAGGCGCTATTTTGCGTTGATTCCTGTCATAAATGAGGTTAAAATAATTCATAATTATGACGTCATTTCCACGTTTTGGCACCCCTGACTCATTATAAACGGCGACCCCGAATAAATAGGGATAATTAAAGCTGAGAAGAAGATTATTATTAATTTTTATTATTATTTTAAATGTTACGTTTTCCTGGATTACTCTAATATCGAATTTTGTGCTATATTAGTTAATATTGACATTTGCCCATTCTCAAGGATTCTCAAGAGGTTAATTGTAACTTGTAGACCCTAAGCATAGGCCTACATGCTGCAATGCAGTGATATTTGTACTATAAAAATTTAGATGTTTATAAATTATATGTTTATAAATTAAATTATATTAAATGCATAATAATTAACACATATTCTATAATTTATTTTCGTCCAGATGCATTGAAAAAATATCTGAAGCCACAACAGCAACCTGTAAATGCTGAAACAAAGGAGTGTGAGGAGGCCTCGGTGTCACTGCCTTCTTCCCAAGTAGAAGAACCAGGTGAGTTTAACAGATCATATTATGAATGTACTCAGAGATGGGCAGTATTTAAATACGTATTTAAAATACTTTTGAGTATTTAGAATTGTATTTACAAATACATTTTGTTCTGTGTATTTAAATACTGTATTTAACTATTCTAAGTATTTAAATACAATATATTTAATTACATTTATAGCTAAAATGTAAATAGATTTAATGTGCAGTCCGTTTGATCGTGTCTGTTTGCCAGTTTATGTGGAATAAGATTTTATATTTGTAAATTTAAGTGTACTACTTAAAATGATTAATGAATGTCTTTTTTTCAATTAGAATTAGTAGCATTTTTGCATTTTTCACACACTTATTGATGATTACTGATTAAGTGATTAATGAAAGTTTTAAGATTGAGTCGGAATGAAAGAAAAGTGTAAAATACAGTTATTAATATATAGAATTTGATAAAAAAAAAAACCTGCAAGAAAAAATATTCACAAAAAACGCTCTGTATTCAATTTTTGGAGAGAAAGAAGAAGTACGTTTTCCGCTAACTTTTTATGTACGTACGGTAAGTTGACCCGATCGAGGAATCTATTTTTTTTTTTATAATCCTTTTTCTAATTAGATATGTAAAAAGGTAATAAGGCAGCATCAGAACTCGATGCATAGTCAGAAACATAAAAATGTGTCTTGTGATTGACCATTTCATTCAGAAGCTATTTCATGTGTGCTTGATTTCTTACAGAAGGAGGACCCAGCACCAGCAGCTGCAGCACACTCAATGACGATGTCCCATTCCCCCAACCTAAAGATACTTCACAATCAACCACAATAGGCACAGCAACAGATGTAAGCGAGTACAGTGAGTCTGTTACAGCAGCACCCATTGATCCTGCTGACTGGTCACCCGAGTTGTCTCATGGAGAGAGGATTGAGTTGGTAAGTCGAGGGCCATATAATCAAATCAGAGTTCCCATTCCCAAAGAAACAGGGTGGAAGAAGTTGTCATCACCAATACTTCTACAGACAGCTAGTGAACGGGGAGAAAATCAAAAGAACATGGCTGACATATTCCAAGAAAAAAGATAGTTTATACTGTTTTTGTTGCAAACTCTTTTCCCAGAAAACATTTAAACTAAGCAGAGGTGGCTTTAATGACTGGAAAAACTGCAGTGACTCACTCAAAATGCATGAGAACAGTCCAGAACATACAAAGAATATGGGGTCATGGAAAGAACTGGAGAGTCGTATTGAAAAGGGGCAAACAATTGACAAAGTTGAGCTGGCACTAATAAACAATGAACGACGTAGGTGGCGAGAGGTACTTCCCAGGTTCGTGGTTATAATTCATAGTCTGGCAGAACGAAATCTTCCTCTCAGAGGGTCCACATACACACTTTACCAGCCCAATAATGGGAACTTTCTGAAAGAAGTTGAACTCATGGCTCAGTTTGACCCTGTTCTCAAAGAACATATTGCGGAGGTGCCAGTCATACATCCTACCTAGGCAATATTATTCAAAATGAGTTTATTGACTGCATCAGTAAGAGGGTTGTGGAGTGCATGGTGACCGAAATTAGACAATCCAAATACTTTTCAATTATTTTAAATTGCACTCCAGATTTAAGTCACAAGGAGCAATTATCTGTGATAATTCGAATAGTTACAGCTGAAGGCACTGCACAAATTAAGGAATATTTTATCGGTTCCTTGAGGCCGAGCAGACAAACAGGAGAAGACCTCTCAAGACTCATACTCAAAAAAACTTGAAGAGCTTAATATCCCCTTTGAAGACTGCAGAGGACAGTCATATGACAATGGGGCAAATATGAGAGGAAAAAACAAGGGAGTCCAGGCTAGACTTCTTCAGTTAAACCCCAGGGCTTTATTTGTGCCATGTGGAGCACACACTGTTAATCTGGTTGTGTGTGATGCAGCAAAGAGCTCCTCAGATGCAACTAGCTACTTTGGCTACCTGCAAAAATTATTTAATCTCTTCTCTGCCTCCACTCAAAGGTGGTCGACCCTAAAAAAACATGTGGACACAACTTTGAAATCCTGGGCAGACACACGGTGGGAGAGTCGAATCAACAGTGTTGAGGTTGTAAGATTCCAGGCTGCAAAAGTGAGAGATGCTCTTTTAGAGGTGAGAGCAAGCACTGCAGATCCAGCTATTAAAATTGAAGCACAAGCCTTAGCAGAAGAGGTGGGATCATACCGGTTCTCTATTTGTACGGTGGTGTGGTATGATATCCTTAGAAAAGTTCAAACTGTGAATAAACTTCTGCAATCACAATGCATGCATCTGGATGTAGCTGTTGACATTCTCAAGAAGGCTGAAACCTTCCTTGTTAGCTACAGAGACACTGGGTTTGCTGATGCCCAGACATCTGCCAAAGAGATATGTGAGGAGATGAATGTGGAAGTTGCTCTAAAGCAGAAAAGACTCAGAACTACTTAAAGGCAGTTTTCCTATGAGGCTCCTGATGAACCTATTACCGATGCCTTGAAAAAAATGGAGTTTTCATTTTTCAATGTAGTTGTGGATATGGCCATTGAATCTCTGAGAGAGAGAACTAGAATGATGAGTGATGTTGCAAAGAAATTCAGTGTTCTCATAAACTTCTCTGACCTGACATCTAGTGAGCTAGAAAAGCAGGCAAAAGATTTGTGTAATACACTCACATCTGGGGATCATTCTGATTTAAATTATGATGAACTGATTGTAGAGATGCAGTCATTTCCAAAACAAT
>NC_061109.1:23644473-23654473 GCF_015104395.2 Macrobrachium nipponense | reverse complement strand
CAATCATTTTTACCCTCATATACTACCCAAAATGGTTGGGGACCCTTGGGAAAGTGGGGGTTTTGTGTTGGGGAAAACATGGGAGAACGGGGTTGCCATGTTATGAATGGTTCCGGCATGCACAAATCATCAGAGCCATATGCTTAGGAAGGGATTAGCTGAGGAAACTGTTAAAAAGGGAACCATACTGACCTAACTTACCATGACCTAACCTAGCAGGCTGTGTTACTTAGGCAGGGGGAGCCCTCTGCCCTCCTAGACTCCCCCATTAAAGGAAATAGATCTAGTGTACCTATCCACGGCGGCCCAGAGTATGGCAGTTGGAGTTTTCTATGCAGTTTTACCTCCTGAACAAGAATTTTAAGTAATATTTATTCGGACGACTGTAATTAACAGGGGCCAGTACTAAAGGTAATATTTCAGAAGCACTCCGCACTGGATATTAAAATAATCACCTACATGGAAAGAGCATGTGAAAAGCAATATAAAAAGTAGTCATTATATGAGATTGAACGTGGTGGAATTAAATGAGCTTGATAAGTTTTTACCTTGAATTTTTGTTTCCTAAGTCGGGGAGGATGCGGTTTCCTTCTATGGTAATGTTTACTTTTAATGAGCCCTCTAACTTACTTTCTTACGCAAACAAAAGCAGTTCCAGTTAATAAGTAGTTGGCTGAGAGGTGTGACATCGTTATGACGTCATGGGTTTCATAACCAATTACGAACGACTTTAGTCGAAAACTAAGTTTCACTAGCATTTCAGCGGAGTAATAAAGTTGCCTGTCCAGTGTCCACTGGTATCCTTTTTGTTTTGACTGAATACTCGAATAATGAAGCAAAAAACGGCATTTTGTCTTCCTGTACCTATGGCAGAGGCAGTGGCTGGCCCTTCTGGCATTAATTTTGACACCTTCGATTTCCTACCGATTGTTTGCAGTGCAATGTGGGTTACGGTGAATTTTATCATTATTTGTCTAGTGGTGGTAAAGAAGTTGTGATTGAATATGCTCAAAGACATAATTTCTTTATAAAGCAAAAAACTCTGAGTGTTGTGGAGCTACTATTTGTCGGATCGACTACAACAAGAACACCTTTAGGTGTGATCTGCCATGGTAAGTAGCCTTACTGTAACCCCTGTGGCTAGCGCGCGCAGCGCAACATTACCTCTTGCCGTATATTGCAGCCGTGCTTGCCAAGAATCTTTAAATATGTGGATTAAGGCGCGAAGCGCCGTTTGGCTACGGCCTACTGACAGCGCACACAAATAGTCGCTGATATGTAGTCGCTCCCTACTTTGTTTGTTGTTGTTTTGGTATCTCCACCATATTGGTTTTGGTGTTCTTCCGCTGATTTCGGTTGGCGGTCGAGTCGCCGTGTTTAGTACTGGCCCTTGGGAGTTAATTACAGTCGTCCGAATAAATATTACTTTAAATTCTTGTTCAGTGGGTAAAATAACATAGGAAAACTTCAATTGCCATAGTCAGGCCACCGCGGATTGCTTCTGTAGAAATACCTAAACTCCACTATTTATCTAAAGCTCCCTTATAACATTGCTTATGCATGATAACATCCCAAGATGGCCAGTATACAACTTCTAAGGTTAATTACAGGTTAATTCAAGGTTACCAACAAAAAACTCTAAATTCTTAAACAACCAAAATACGATAGGAAAATAAATTTACAAAGTGATACCCGATGCAGAGCTCTTGCCTAGTTCTACAAATAACTCCAATAGTATTTAGAACATGTATTCAAGTAAATAATGAGGAAGCTATTTGTCAACTAGACCGAATGATATTGTCAAAGGAACTAATGCATGATTATACACATATGCTAATGGATATCTTCACATGAAGAGAAACATGGCTAATGCTTTGTGCATCTCTGATCTGTTTCAGGTCTCAAGGAATGCGTAATTTACTTTTTTTATCTGTTTCAGGGTCTCGGATATGGTCATTTGTATCTTTTTAAAAGTTTTTAGGTTTGAAGGAACCATGGTCATTTATGATCTGGTTTCAGGTCAAGGAATGGTAATTTATGAAGTTACTGTCAATAGGAGCCCGAGAGCTTTTTTTCCTTATGGTCAGTGTTCCCCACTACAAGTCAGTCAATGTAAACATCATTAGCTCCATAAGATTATCATCATAATCAATTATAGGTTTTCAGTGTGGAAATCTCCCAGATTTGAGTTTGGATGGTAAACAACTTAAATGTACTAAGTGGTCAAGTGAGTATTTTCTCATGCCTTAAGGCAGTGGTGGGCATTATTATTATTAATAGGGGTTAGTTTTTCCAGACCTCTGAGTCTCAAGGAGACTCTTCTCTGGCTGGTTCTCAGGAATCAATCCTGAAAGAGAGGAAAAATTTAAACTTTGAGAAACCTGTGTTATTTAAAAAATTTATGATGTTAATTGAAAAATCTTTGCTTTCAGCAAGAATACTTTTCATTTATGAATTCCGTAGATAAATAGATCTTTGCTGGGTCCAATTTGGGCATTCAACAAGTAAATGCTGTACTGTCATGGGTGTTTGACATCTGTTACACTTCATTGGGTCAGTATGTGGTGTTGACATAAAGTGACCATGCGAGAATCTTGTGTGTCCTATACGGAGCCTTGCTAGGATCACCTCTTTATCTTTCCTCCTGTGAGGATGTCCTCCATGCATATACTTCAGTTTTTATGTTTTTAAGTTTATTTGTTGTTGGCACCAAGGCCCATTCTCCTTTCCAATCCTGGTAAATCAATGGTTTAACAGATTTTACCCAGTCTGATACTGGGGCGCAGTGGTGGGCAAACTTTTCGGCACAAGGGCTGCATCAGTGGGCCATGAAAAGTCAAAGGGGCACACCTTTTACAGTTAAGCAGTGCTCTTATGATTATAGAACATATAGACAGCATGGTTAATAAAAACAAACATCCAGAATCCAGCACAAGAAATTCAATGGGAAAAGTGTTTTTGGTCACAGTTCTGCTTTGAAATTTGTTTCCAGTCTGGCTTAAGGTTGCTGGTAGAAACTCTTCAACACTGCATTTAAGTTTGTCTTGACAACATGGACCTATTCTTGGACTTCCTTGCCTTCATGCAGGAAAAACTCTGCTCACAGATGTAAGTTGAACCGAAAATAGAGAATAATCTGAGTGTGACTTGCAAAACTACTAATGGTATAGTGAGTGAAACATTCCTTCAATGAATGATCAGATTGAATGTAACATTTCAAGCTGTAATGCATCAGGTGTTGCATCGACATCAGCAGAGGTAGAAGTTCATAAGTTGAATTTAATCTCAATTGGGCCCCCCAGATGCTGAAGCCTTGCCAAGGATGGGGGGCTTAGGGTTCAGCAGCTGGGCCCTGATGCCTGGTGGGAACTACTTTCTCGCTGGGCCTTGGTGCCCAGCTGTTGATCCAACTAAATAAGTCAGCCCTTTTCCTTTTACTAAAACTTTTTTCTTCCTTCTGCTTCCTCCCTCTATAAGGCACGGTTTTTATGTTGATGACTTGGTGGATTGGTTTTGGACATGATTTGGACTTGTTCATTTTGGATTTGATGGAGGGTGAGGACCGGTTGGCATGCCACCTCACCCCGTAGAACTCGAGTACCTAACGTGGTCGAGCGAGGGGAAAGTTTAGATGTTAAACCCCGCTCTTAGTGCTGGGTCTGATCTCGACGGACATCATGACGCCTTAAGCACTGAGGGTGGGGTGTATATCTGGGTGGTACCCCTAGGGCAAGCCCTGTATGGGATAAACACTGTCCTCTAAATGTGGCTCCATGGTGGGTGGGGGGACTACCTGGATGAATCATCAATTCTACGTCTTATGGAGACACTAAAACCTTCTGTTGACGACTTGGGCAAGGATAAGGACAAGGAAAATTTTGGTAATTCTTCCATTGTGACTTTGGAGCCTTTTTCTAATGAGCTCCTTGTTACAAACATTTTGTATGTAAAACCAGTCCCTTTAGACTGGAATTATGAAACCTTATTCAATGAATTTTGTAAATTTGGGAACGTAAAAGAATTACGGAATAGACTTGGAAAAAATTACGGTTGTTTTGAATTTTGGATATTTTTCAACAATGAATCGGAAGCTCACAGAGCCTACAGAGAGTTTAGGTCAGATTCTATGAGTGTTGGACTTGTAGAGGCAGAAGAGGTCCCTAGGTATCTTGAGATATATAGACCACCAACTGAAACTATAGATTCGAGTAAAATAATTAAAACCTCCAGATCCACAGACCCAGCTAAGTGGGTTGATTATTACAATACATGGTGAGAGAGGCAACCTCTTCAAGGTGAAAAGGTTGGTAAGCCAGAAGATCGGCAATGTTGGGAGCCCAGAAGTAACTCGCTTTGGGGTAATAGTTTTTTAGTTCATGCCAAGACCAATGTTCAATCATTAATGCTCCTAAATTTAAAGCTTGATCCCGAAGGTATGATAAAAGAGGTAAAACCTCACTATAATTTTAGTTATGCAAAGGGTGTCATCTTCAATGAAGATTTACATGAAATGGACGAAGAGGAAATTTTGGAGATGTGTCCAGACGTGGTTTGGAAGGTTTTCAAGGTGACCCGCTCGTCTATGATTATTTTAACATTTGTAAGTCCTTTTTTGCCATCTGAAATTGTTCTGACAATGAAATTATGAAAGTTCGTCCTTATAGACCGAGAGTGCTCCAGTGCTTTAAATGTTTTGGCTTTGACCACTCCTCAAATATTTGCACCAGGAATAAACTTTGTGAATCGTGTGGCAAGCCTGAGCACGAGGAATGTTCTGAACCGGTAATTTGTTTGTGTGAACTGTAAGGGTGAACATCGAGCCTGAGATAAGAAATGCAGTGAATTTAAAAAAGAACAGGAGGCATTACTTAAATCTATTGCTGAACACATCAGTGTGGGACAGGCCAAGAAGCTGTGGAAAGAAAGAAAACTTATTCGGATGCCTTGAAGGCACAACAGCCGGATATTGCTACTTCTGGTGCCCCTTCAGGTGATGCTCCCCGGGGGTCCCCTAATGGGGTTTCCCATGCCCTCTCTGGTGGGGCTCCCCATGCCCTCCCTGTTGGGCCTCCCGTGCCCTGTGGGCCTCCCTGTGCCCTCCCTGTGGGGCCTCCCCACGCCCCCCTTGGTGGGGCTCATCATGGCCCCTCTGGCGGGGCTCCTCATGTTGTAGAGACTCTGGTCAAGCCAGGGGACCCTGTTGGTTCAAGGGTTCAAGCCGGATCTCAATTTGTTGACGACTTCTCTCTGACAGGGACATTGCCTGACATTGAGCCCTCACCTGATCCTGTCATTACAGTGCACCGTGGAGATGATGGTGAGGAGATAGAGGCCCTCTTTATTCGTCAGAAGAGAGCCCTTTCTCCCTCTTCGCCTCATTCTCGGTCACTCGGCCATCATAGGAAAAATAAAAGCAAAACTGGAAGGGCAAGTGAAGGCCCATCATCTAAAAGATCTATAACACCCAGATCTAGATCAAGTAGTTCTGGTAAAACTGATAAGATCCCTCTCACCAGGACTCAGATTCCTAAAATTGGTAGAAAATTTTAAGATACATCTTCTAAATAATGGCTCTCATGCAATGGAACATCCGTGGCTTTATACCAAATAGAGAGCAAGTTCGGGTTCTGTTTAAGGAACATAATCTATCTGCGATGTGCCTACAAGAGACAAAGTTGGGAGAGCACACTCCCAACGTGGGTTTTAATTATGCAATTCATAGGTCTCCATCCCTGATAGGTGTACGTGCTCAGGGAGGCACAGGCATCATAGTCCGTACGTCTGTTAATCACAGAGTTGTTCAATTGAACACTGTGTTGCAGGCTTGTGCAATTCAAATTTTCAATTATAAATGGATCACAATTTGTTCTCTCTACCTTGATCCATCATTAGAAAGTAGATTGCAGGATGCTCAGGGTAATCCCCGCCAGCTAGAATTAAACGACCTACAGACACTGATAGACCAGCTTCCTAAACCCTTCATTCTGATGGGGGATTTTAATGCCAAGCACACCCTCTGGGGAGAGCCAAACTGCGACCGGTGGGGTTTAATAATAGAACAGCTGCTTGACTTAAATGACATCACTTTAATGAATGATGGTTCCCCTACAAGACATGATGTTTTTCATAATACTGACTCAGCCATTGACCTCACTATCTGCTCTTCGTCTTTGAGGTTAGATTACCAGTGGGTAGTAGACCAGAATGATCATGGCAGTGATCATTGGCCCATTCACTTAAAGTTTATGAAAAATATTCCATCTCCATGTTTACCAAAATGGAAGGTAGGGGAAGCTGATGGGGACTATTCAAAAAATCTACTGAAATTGATCAAGAGATGAACGATTTTCAGAGCCCAACATCTGCTTATGAGTATTTAATCAGTATATTGTTGTGTGGTGCCATGCTGTCTATTCCTCGAACTTCTGGTAAACCTCGGCGTCCTCTAGTACCTTGGTGGAGTGATGCATGCGCATTGAGCCGAAAGATAACAAGAACTTGCTAACAAGATATCTAGTAGATATCCTTGCTTGGTAAATAAAATTATCTATAAAAGAGCTCTTGCTAAGCAAAAGAAAACATTTAAGCAAGCAAAGAGGGAATCGTTTATCAGATATATAAGTGAATTAAAATATGACACCCCTATGTCATTAGTCTGGAACAGAATCCGAAAGCTGCAAGGGAAATTTTCTCCTCCTCCCTTGCCTATATTGAAAATTGATGGCTTCCTCATATCTGATTTTGGAGAGTTGCAGAAACTTTGGTACCTTGGTAGGCATTTCTCCAGTATATCTAATGCCCTACATTACTCTCCTGCATTCAGGAATATTAGGGATGGTACCACGGTTGTTCCTGCTGTTAGTTTAAATCTAGAGTCATATAATCTTCCTTTCACCATGAAAGAATTGGATCATGCAATCTCGTTGTCTTCCCCAACATCTCCTGGGAAGATGATAATACTGTACTCAATGATTTTTAATTCTGCCTAGAAGTACAAAAGAATTTCTTTTAGACATTTTAAACAGTTTTGGCTTTCAGGAACCTTCACAGAGTCTTTGGAAGATATCAATTATTGTACCTGTTTTAAAACCTTTTAAAGATTCCTTCCTTCCTAAGAATTATAGGCCAATTGCTCTAACTAGTTGTGTTAGCAAGATTTATAGAGGATGGTGAAATGCTCGACTTGTGTGGTATTTGGATTCAAAGAATCTTTTATCTAATCGGCAGTTTGGCTTTAGGAAAAATAGAAGTACTTCTGACCCTTTGATGTTCTTACTCGGGAGATAAATGCTTTTGCTGTGCAAAACCAGACTGTTGCAGTGTTCTTTGACTTAGAAAAAAGCCTACGACACTACCTGGCGAGGGGGTATCCTTTTGCAACTTGTAGAGTGGGGTGTTGTGGGTAATTTGTTCTGTTGTCTGAAAGATTTTTTTGTCAGAACGTTACCTGAAAGTAAGAGTGGGCTCTTACATTCTTCTGCTTACCCTCAAGAAGAAGGGTTACCTCAGGGAAGCGTCCTTAGTCCAACACTGTCTTTAATGTAGCTGTCAACGGCCTACTAGAACAAGTTCCTGTCGGGGTGCATGGTCTGGCCTTTGCTGATGATTATGCAATAATCTTTAGCAAGTCTACAGCTGTCGAAGCTTGTCAAAAGATCCAGACTGCTATAAATGCTTCAACATCATGGGCAGTGCTAAAGGTTTCAAATTTTCACAGAAAAAACCAAAGCTATACGATTTTGCCGATTAAGAAGAGTGGAAGAGATCCCTACGTTGTTTTTAAATGATTCGATTTTTACCTATGAAGATAGCATTAAGTATCTAGGTGTTACATTTGATAAATTAACTTTAGCTCAACATGTTAATGAGGTTGTATGTAACGTGAAGCTTTTGACTTAATATTCTTAAAGTTGTGTCTAATTTAATTGGGGGGCAGATCGAATCACCCTTTTGAGGATGTACCAGGTTTTATGCCTAAGCAAAATTGCATTATGGTTTGTCAAGTTTATGGTTGTGCATGCAAGACAACACTACAGAAATAAGATGTTGTCCATAATATGGCTTTACGTATTTGTACGGGAGCCTACAGAACTTCACCAGTAGAAAGCCTATATGTTGAGTAAGGTTTTCCCCACTATTTATCCGTAGGGAGGAGTTAGGCTGAGAGTCATATCAAGAGTACTAACATCAAAGCTAAACCCTAATTATAAGTATGTTAGAGAACCAACTGATAGAGCCCCAAATAGACCTAGACTGCCCAAAGCCGCTGAAGTTAGGACTAGCAAGCTCTGCCAGGGAGGTGGGATTACTACCCCCTGCAGTAGCTGAAATTTCACCCTCAAAATTTCCTCCTTGGAATAGGCCACACTTAGAAATCTGCCCAATTAGGGACAGCAGGAGCATCAGTTCTGGTGATCAGTTGAGGGCAAGTTTCTTGGATCATGCTTTTGAACATGGTGATTCTCATCATGTATATACTGATGGTTCGAAGGGTTCTGATGGTGTTGGTTGCTCTGTAGTGACTAGTGATAATATTATTAAAAAGAAGCTTCCGTCTAATTCCTCTGTTTTTTTACAGCTGAACTGCTGGCAGTTTTGACTGCTCTTAAATGTATTTTTATAGTTCTTGTACTAACAAGGTTTTTACCATTTTTACCGACTCTTTGAGTGTTTTATCTTCTCTTAAAAGCCTAGTCTCTTGCAACCCTTTAGTGCAAGAAGTACAAGACTGGTTTTATCTTTAATTAATAGAAGAGGATTTTCTGTTAGGTTTTTGTTGGGCTCCGTCCCATGTTGGAATTGTTGGGAATGAGCGAGCCGACGCTGCTGCTAAAAAAAAAAAAGGCTGCAACTAGGCTTAGGCACATTTCCAACATGGGCGTCCCTGTTTCCGATTTTAAAAGTACTATTCGATTTTATTGTAGAGACCAGTGGCAGGCCCACTGGTCTACTTTAGATAATAATCTTAAATTAAAGTCGATTAGGCCTTCTGTTCATCCTTGGCCTCATAGCCGGATGGATAGAAGGTCTGAGATAGTTTTAGCTAGATTACGTATTGGCCACACTAAATATACTCACGGGTATCTAATGACGGGTGGAGTGGATAGGCAGGTTCCTCGCTGTTCACCTGTCGTGTGGATTTGACTGTGGTGCATATTTGGTGGAGTGCCCTCATTTGAAACCAAACGTAGAGCTTGTTTGCTGGCAAATAAGACTCTTGCCGAATATTTTAGGTGAAGGTGCTCAGGCAGAGCAATTATGACATTTTTAAAAAATATATTGGTCTTTTTTTACGAATTGTAATTTTCTTTTGTTTTAGGTTTCTTGTTTTGTTTTTATGAATGAATGATTTGTATGTTAGATCGGTTGTGTGTATGTTTGTTTGTGTGACGGTGACTTTTTTTATTCTTAAGATATATATGCGCTGAATGGCCCCTCGGCTCCGGCGCTTGGCTATGTGCCAAAAACTTTATAATCTAATCTAATCTCAATTGGGCCACTACTGCCTTAAAGCTATCAGCCAGAAATATCCAAGGTGGTTGTCTATGTTGACAAGTCAGTTTAGTTGCTAGGTACAGGTTACTGTTTAAGGTTGGAGTGGTCCTTTCACATTGTGTAGCAAAGGCATTCACTCCCAGTCTCAGAATAACCTTGGTGGTTACTGGCTGCAAGCCAAGTGTTGTCTTAATTACAGTAGTGCCTCAGGATACGAAATTAATCCGTTCCAAAGTGGCTTTCGTAACCTGATTTTTATTCGTATCTCGAACCACGTTTTTTTCATGTAAATTGCTAATTGGTTCCAAGCCCTCCAAAAACACCACAGTAAATTTTATAGTAAAGCTAAATTGACCAATAAACAATGAAATACAACAATTTGGACCATTCAATACCTAATATAAACTATACTATACTTGTAAATAAAGTGTATAAGTGTACGTGGTGCAAGAAATACGGTACGTACTTATGTAGTAAAATGTGGAACCTTACCTTTCAAGTGAGG
>NC_061109.1:23558720-23641473 GCF_015104395.2 Macrobrachium nipponense | reverse complement strand
TTCTGCTGCAGAGTCAACCGACTCAACAGCCTTTGAATTCGGCTGCCCTTGTAACTTCCCCAGCTTTCAACGCCTCCTTTGAAACACAAGGGGCATTTCAAGGCTTTAATAGACACGCAAGGGGTAGCAGAGCCAGAGGTGCTTTCCGGCAGAGAGCTTGCTCTAGAGGCAGAGGCTTCAGAAGAGGCAGAGGAAGTAAGACCTCAACCAGTCAATGAGTCTCTGCAGGTGGGCGGGAGATTGTACCTCTCCCTGGACCATTGGACCTTCAGTACGTGGGCCCACAGTATTGTATCGAAAGGTCTGAGGTGGAAATGGAAGAAAGGGCCTCCTCCACCAGTCAGTTTTCATCAGATTCCAACGACAGACCTTCTAGACTATGCCAAAGACCTTCTTCAAAAGAAGGCAATAAAGAAACTCAGTCGCCTGAAATTTCAAGGACGCCTGTTCAGTGTACCAAAGAAGGACTCGGACAAACGAAGAGTGATTCTGGACTTGTCCCGTCTCAACTCATACATTCAATGCGACAAGTTCCGCATGCTAACCGTCTCGCAGGTGCGGACCTTACTTCCCCGTGGGGTCGTCACCACCTCTATCGCTTACTATCATGTACTGATAGCTTACTATCATGTACCGATAGCAAGAAACTTCTCTCCATACCTAGGCTTCAAACTAGGAAAACAAGCTTACTCGTTCAGAGTCATGCCGTTTGGGCTCAACATAGCGCCCAGAATATTCACCAAACTAGGAGAGACAGTAGTACAGGAACTAAGAGCTCAGGGGGTAATGTTGGTAGCTTACCTAGACGACTGGCTCGTCTGGGCAACCAGCGTTGAGGAATGTCAAAAGGCAACAGCCAAAGTAATAAAATTCCTAGACTACCTGGGTTTCCAGATCAACAAGGAAAAGTCCCGTCTCACTCCGGCATCTCGCTTTCAATGGTTGGGAATTCAATGGGACCTAACCACACACAAACTATCTCTTCCGCCAAAGAAGTGCAGAGAGATAGCGAAAGCTACGAGACAATTCCTCAAGAACAAACGGGCTTCTCGTCGTACCCAAGAGAGAATCTTAGGTTCACTTCAGTTTGCTTCAATAACAGATGTTCTGTTGAAAGCCAGACTGAAGGATATCAATCGGGTTTGGTGGAAAAGAGCCAACAAGAAGTTCAGAGAAAAAATCTCCTTGATTCCAACAATATTAAGGAAAAGACTCCGCCCATGGACAGAAGTCTGGAGTCTTTCCAAATCAGTGCCACTACAATTTCCCCCACCATCTCTGATAGTCCACACAGATGCCTCTCTGAGCGGATGGGGGGGCTACTCCCAGTACAAGAAGGTTCGAGGAACGTGGTCGAAAACATTCTGCCAGTTCCACATCAACGTACTAGAGGCAATGGCCATTTTTCTGACCTTGAAACGACTAGCTCCGGCCAGGAACATTCATATCAGACTAGTCTCGGACAGCGCAGTGATAGTTCATTGCATAAACAGAGGGGGCTCCAAGTTGAGCCAAATAAATCATGTGATGATTGCAATATTTTCGTTGGCAATGAAACATAATTGGCACCTGTCAGCTACTCACCTGACAGGAGTACGGAATGTCATTGCAGACTCACTATCCAGAACAACTCCGCTGGAGTCGGAGTGGTCCTTGGACACAAAATCATTCCATTGGATTTGCCAACAAATCCCAGGCCTTCAGGTAGACCTGTTCGCCACGGAGTCCAATCACAAACTTCCGTGTTATGTGGCTCCCAATCTGGATCCTCTGGCTCACGCCACAGATGCGATATCCATAGACTGGAACAATTGGCAGAAGATTTACCTATTTCCGCCAATAAACCTCTTGCTGAAAGTCCTACACAAACTCGGATCTTTCAGAGGACAGGTAGTATTGGTAGCACCCAACTGGCTGAAGAGCAATTGGTTTCCTCTTCTACTAGAGTTGAAACTCTGTCCCAGACGGATTCCCAACCCAAAACTGACTCAAATAGTACAAACTTGGACTGTGTCAGCTTCCTCAAGAATTCTGAATGCCCTAACTTTAAGGACTTCATGAAGTTTGCGGCACAGAAGGATGCTAGTATTGACCCGCCAAACACCCTGTTCGTGGAGTCACACAAAAGAGAATCAACACTCAGGCAGTATGATTCAGCAGTAAGGAAGCTAGCCATCTTTCTAAAAGAATCAGATGTCCAGAAGATGACTACGAATCTGGCAATTTCATTTTTTAGAACTCTGTTAGAAAAAGGCATAGCTGCGAGTACCATTACTACGACTAAATCTGCCTTGAGGAAGATATTTCAGTTTGGCATTAATATTGATTTAACAGATTTGTACTTCTCGTCTATCCCTCGAGCATGTGCTTGTCTGAGACCGGTGGACCGCCCTCACACGGTCTCCTGGTTTTTGAATGACGTACTCAGGTTGGCTTCAGATACTGATAACGAATCATGCTCATATATAACCCTTCTCAGGAAAACATTATTTTTAATGAGTCTGGCCTCAGGCGCCAGAATATCTGAACTGTCAGCTATCTCTTGAGAACCAAATCATATTGATTTCCTCCCGTCAGGAGAAGTTCTGCTCTCTCCAGATCGGAAATTCTTAGCAAAGAATGAAGACCCACAAAACAGGTGGTCTCCATGGAAGATTGTCCCTCTCCCACAGGACCCATCATTATGTCCTATTGTTACATTAAAATCTTATCTGGGCAGAACTTCTAAAAGGTCTTCAGGTCCTCTTTTTATTAGAGAGAAAGGTGGAACCATTTCCTTGAAGGCAATCAGACAACAAATTCTTTATTTTATTAAACAAGCCAATCCGGATTCAGTCCCTCATGTCCATGATATGCGGGCAGTGGCTACCTCAGTTAATTATTTGCATAATATGAACTTCGAGAATCTTAAAAAATATACGGGTTGGAAATCCCCGACAGTATTTGAACGCCACTATCTGAAAAATCTAGAGGCCCTTAAATATTCGGCAGTGGCTGCAGGGAGCATTGTCTCCCCTGATACGGCCTAGTTATGTAACTCTATATCTGTATTCTATTATTTTGGTATTAATTATCTTTTGGTACTCACTCTCACCTATCTGCCTCGCTTGTAATCCCTGCCTTTCTGCCATTGTTCCGGACTGGATTGCTCATCAACCCACTCCTGTATGTACATAGTTCTTTATTATATTTGTTTTTATGTTCATTACCTGTTGTTTTTTCCAAGGATAGTATGGATTTGGTCATATTAGGTGCTTTTTTACCATTTGTAATTTGCTATTCTTACACTGGTTATTAAAACAATAATTTTAAGAAAATTTTTATTTTCCTTTCATAAAAAATTTTTTGTTTACCAAGCTTGTATGGCCAATTCTCTGCTACTATTTCACCAGCCGACACAGGTCGAACCCAGAAAAGGGATTTTGATGAAGGAAAAATCTATTTCTGGGGGAAGACCTGTGTCGCCCGGTGAACCCATCCCTCTCAGTTCCTTTTCCCCACCCTTTAGCTGGCCCAAGCTTGGGTGCGTATTTCAGGAATGAGGGTTTCTGGCAGAGGTAGTAGTAGCGAGTGGAAGGCAGATGTTGTAACGGCACCTCTCTAGAGAGGGATTTTGAGAGAGGAGACTGTTAATTGGCAAAGTATCTGTGGTAGTGGCTTCCACTCACCCCTGTGCTATACCGACACCCTATGAGGGTGAGCGAGCTGGGGGTAGTAACTCCGGCATTCCATATGGCTTTTTTCTCTGGTATATTTAGCAGTTATTTATACCTAGAAATGAGTGATAAAGGAACATTTCACTGGGCGACACAGGTCTTCCCCCAGAAATAGATTTTTCCTTTGTCAAAGTCCCTTTTTTCTTATTACATATATATTAATCTGAAACATTCATTTATTATGAGAATCATAGATAATTAACTACTGCCTGTGACTTTATGCAAAATAATGTCACATTCTATACTCCATATTTTTGGCATTCCAATTATCATGGTAAACTCACTTTTGATTGAATTGAATTTATACAGTGCTATGCCTGCATTATTTTCCTTCTGTAACACAAAATCATTCCTAAATTACAAGAAACAAATACAATATATGATGCAAAATATACCACAAGTGTTTCCTATCACAGCGAAACCTATGAGATAATACATTTTGTAGCGAAAACTATAGCTAATACTTTTCTTGGTTACTACTCTGAAGTGGAATCTGTTGACCGATAGCAAGACAGCATTCTAGTGACATAGCCAAGTCACCAAATTTCCTCAAATGCATGGCAAGGTGCCATAGCCAGGTCACCAAATTTCCTCAAATGCATGGCAAGGTGCCAGTTTCTACCAAAGTCATGATCAAGACTCTGTCCCCTACTGGCAAGGGCTTAACCATGGCCTTTGGAGGGAAAAGGCTTTAATAAATATGTGGTTGGTAATTTGTATAAAAGAGTATAGTACCATACCAAATTCCATTGAAGCTTGCTAATTCCATGATTTAAATGAAAGACTGATACTTTTCTGGTCTCATGCTAATCTTGGAATATAAATCATAAAATGGGCGTTCTTGTAATCTGTAAGGCCTTAATCTTACTTTCCTGTCCTAAACTCTGTTCATGGTACATGTACAGCAATCAGAACTGATGCTACACGATTGCATAGGATTTAGTTTAAAATTCACTAACTGTCAACCTAATTTGCTCCATATTTATCTGTTATTTCAATGTAAAAACATGATTATTGCATACAATTAGGTCATAATATGTTTCATAATAGTGAAATCTGTCATATATTTAAAAACTGTAAGTAAATGTCAAATTTTCTCAGCCAAATTTCAGAAAAATACTTACAAAACATTTTAAAAACTTGTTTACTCATTGCTGATGCATTTTACCAAAATGAAGTATAGTCATCAAACCTCAGTTCAAATGTTAAATAAAAAAAATTATAACATTAGTATTGCTTCCAAAACAGGCATAAAATATGAATAACTAGTTCTACTTGATTGTTTTAACACCTCAATGCTGAAAAAATGTAAATATGATATCGTGTGGGTGGAGCGTGAGATGCAACCATTACAGTGTGGTGCAAAGAGCCACCTGGTGTAACATGTCTACAGTGAGTAGTGAGAATGAAAGTGTCTTGAAAATATTTATTTTATATTTGTTAGAGGGATATTTGGATTTTCATACATAACTATTTGTTATATTTCTTAAATACTTCAAAAATAATGGCTTACTAGCAAATATTTGCCTATGCAATTATTCTTTTGTCTAAGTCAAGATTTTGTTCTTAGGCCTGTGTGTGTTAATTTCTTTACTTTACACTTTGCATTCACATCTCTATATCAACAATTTCTGGTCAGAAAGCAAATGAAGCTATTAACACATTCTTGCACTTCTAGTTACCTTATGAAAGCATAAATTATACACCAAAAGCAAGCAGAAGGACTTTTAAGAAAATAATATTTTAAGCCAGTTAAAAAACAAGTGTTCCATATGCCTTGATATTAATACTAATAGATATTTTGATTAACCCTTAAACGCCGAAGCGGTAAAAAAAAAAAATGTCTCCCGTGTGCCGGAGGTGTTTCAGAGTGAGCGCGGAAGCGGAAAAAATATTTTTTTCAAAAAATCACAGCGCGCTTATTTTTCAAGATTAAGAGTTCATTTTTGGCTCCTTTTTTTGTCATTGGCTGAAGTTTAGTATGCAACCATCAGAAATGAAAAAAATTATCATTATCATATATAAATAATGCGATATATGATAGCGCAAAAACGAAATTTCATATATAATTGTATTCAAATCGCGCTGTGCGCAAAACAGTTAAAGGTAACAAGTTACTTTTTTTCGTTGTAATGTACACTAAATTGCGATCATTTTGGTGTATAACACATTGTAAAACGATAAAAGCAACACAGAGAAAATATTATCACAAAATAATGCATGAATTTGTAACGCGCGGACGTAAACAAATATTTTTTTTCAAAAATTCACCATAAATCTAAATATTGTCCTAGAGACTTCCAATTTCTTTCAAAATGAAGACAAATGATTGAATATTACTATACTGTAAGAATATTAGCTTACAAATGCAGTTTTCGACCATAACTGACGAGTTAAAGTTGACCGAATGTCGAATTTTTTTATATATATATTTATTTATATGCAATTATTTCGGAAATAAGAAAAGCTACAACCTTCAAATATTTTTCGTTTTATTCTACATGAAATTGCGCACATTTTCATATATAAAACTCTATGAAATGCCTAATATGAAACGGAGCAAATATTCCGAGAATGGAACGTACGCATTTTGGAGATTTGTGGCGGAGAATCCGCGCGCGGAGGGAAGGAAAGTTTTTTTTTTAAATTCACCATAAATCTAAATATTGTGCTAGAGACTTTGAATTTGTTTCAAGATAAAGATAAATGACTGAATATTACTAGACTGTAAGAGTTTTAGCTTACAATTGCGTTTTTCGACCATTTCGGTAGAGTCAAAGTTGACCGAACGTGGTTTTTTTTCTATTTATCGTGATTTATATGCAAATATTTCAAAAATGAGAAAAGCTACAACCTTCAATTATTTTTGGTTGTATTCTACATGAAATTGCACACATTTTCATATATAAAACTTTATGTAACGGCTAATTTAAAATGGTGCAAACATTACCACAATCGCACGTATGATTTTTTCGGAAGTTACTACGCGGACGTAAAGAAAATGTTATTTTTTTCATAAATTCACCATAAATCGAAATATTGTGCTAGAGACTTCCAATTTGTTGCAAAATGAAGGTAAATGCTTGAATATTACTAGAATATAAGCGTTTTAGCTTACAATTGCGTTTTTCGACCATTTCGGTAGAGTCAAAGTTGACTGAGGGTTGAAAATTTGTCACTTATCATATTTTATATGAAAATATTTCAAAATTTATAAAAGCTACAACCATGGGTTGTATTTAGTTGTATTGTGCATGAAATTGCGCATATTTTCATATATAAAACTTTATGTAACGGCTAATTTAAAATGGTGCAAACATTACCACAATCGCATGTATGATTTTTTCTGAAGAGTTACCGCGCGGACGTAAGGAAAAAGTTTTTTCATAAATTCACCATAAATCGAAATATTGTGCTAGAGACTTCCAATTAGTTGCAAAATTAAGGTAAATGATTGAATATTACTAAAATATAAGAGTTTTAGCTTACAATTGCGTTTTTCGACCATTTCGGTAGAGTCAAAGTTGACCGAAGGTTGAAATTTTGGCACTTATCGTTATTTATATGAAAATATCTCAAAACTGATAAAAGCTACACTCATGACTATTTTTTTGTTGTATTCTACATGAAAATGCGCACATTTAACGGCTAATTTAAAATGGTACAAAAATTATTTCAGTGACGAAATAATTTCCGAGATGTGTCACAGATACTTTTTAGTGCGGCAAGAAAGAAATTCGCGCTTGCGCGCCTGCGTAACGATTGTAAACAAAACAACGCCTTGATCCGTGAACTCCCAGCATCCCCCAAGGCGCGTGATTCAAGAGTTTTCGGCTGGTAGGCCTAAAAGTATTTTTCCGCGAATTTTTAACAAAACTTTTGTATGTCGACGTAAAATACATCCAGTCGGCACCCGAGAGACAAAAAATGTTGACGTAAAATACGTCCAGTCGGCGTTTAAGGGTTAATAGCCATCTTCTCTATATAATCCAAATCATCATATTTTATTACTCAAAGAACAGGTAATCTTTACAAATAAATTCATTAATAACAGAGATTACATCTCAGAAGGCTTAGATTATTTTTTTAGGCTTATAAATCATTTTGCAACATGCCGGCAGCTTAAACAGCCTTGTACTTCAACATTCTAAGAAAACTTGTTGTAATTCATATTTATATTCTGAAAATGTTATGACTGTTGAGCTCATTAGGTCTACTGTTATAATGCTGTAGAGGTACTAGTTATGTCGACCAGCTTGAGGAGCATGTTAAGTGCGCTTTCATTGATGGCACCGTTAACCTTATCATGCCGTACTTGGAACTAAGCAACGTGAAAGAAAACCAGTTCAAATCAGACAGATTACGAACTATACCAATTCATAAAAGGAATCATATTTATATAACTATAAGGAAAATAGTGTTAGCTGTTAACTTCCAAACTTTTCGACATATATGACATTAGAAATGAAAAAAAAAAATTTTTAACACTTCTTGGCAATGTTACTTTGAGTCTGAGAATCTAGACGATACTAAAAGAATCATGTCACATCAGATTTGACCATCACTGTACATCAAAAGGGAGAGTCTAGTCTTGGTCGTCTAAATTGTAATCTGCTCCAGTGAGTTTCCTCTATCTTTCTTGCATAAGAGCTGGTTAGGATTAACCAATAAGATTTGGTTACTATTTTCTTTGGGGTTACATTATCCAAGGAAATGAGACAGGATTTTAAAAAGAATACAAGGTGCCCAAAAGCACAATTTATTACTGAATACATAAGCTTTACGAAAACTAATTTCTTGCAGTAGATGACAATATAGATAACTTATTCTGGAATATCATGAAGTAGCATTACTCTTGGAACTGCTTTGTGATATTAATACAGTAGTATTCATAGATATGCCTAGATCAATTAAAGTTATGACTTCTGTGTAAATTCTAGTTACTGAAGAATTAATTTTGTGAACAGTGGTCAATATTAGAGGACAATGTTGATACTACGTATATTGAACAAAGTATGAGTGTGACTCAAACCCTAATCGTGCTTGCTTTAAACACTGAATAAAAATAATGACTACTGCACTATAGTGAAAGATTGATTTATATACTTGTAAAATTTTTAAAACTACTTGCTTTTGTACTCAAAGTTATAATTATTTGTATTCATTCATTATCTTTGTCAAACATACAAAGTGCTTACAATTTTTTAAATATTTAATTGCTTAAGATTGCCAGAGTCATGTGTTCCTAGAAACAATGATTCAGAATATTAGTTTCTTCTCTTCAAAAACATATGAAGCTTTTCATAATTTTCTAAAATGAAAAAGCAAGAAAATCACAGGGGCTAATCTAAAAGAATAAAGGTGTCAATGAAACAAGAACTTGATTACAAAGTGTATTTTGTAATATATTTTCTTTAAAGTTCTTCAACAGTAAACAGAAGATGGGTTAACCTTCAAATCTTCCTTAAGCAAGATTATTTTCCTTATTCTTACCACTTCTCATCAGAATACTTTTCTCCACCCTAAGAGAAGAGTTCACAACTTTTGTGCTGTAAGAATCATAGTTTAAGACTTAATCTAAATAATGCATTGTTGTTTAAAGCAAAAGAAGAGGAAAGCCTGTAATTTGTTATGACTATCTAAAATGGACTTACTCTATTCTTGTAATTTCTTCAGGCAATGCTTCTTGGACTACTTATCTTGTATTTCACATTCTCTTCAAAAAGGTATTCTTCAAGAATAACATCTCAATATATGGAATGATTTTTTCTAACCTTAACTTTTAGTCTGACAGAATCCTCTTCCAGTTTCAAAAACAACAGTTTCCTCTTCAGGTGGATTCTTATGTACGTACATATATACATATATGTAAAACATAAAGTCAGACAATACACTCTTATCTTCATATAAAATAAATGACTTCTAGTATGGGTGAATAACAATAAATCTTGTGATTATTAGCTTCCGAGGAAGGAAATTGAATGGTTCTTAACTGATGTATCAGCATCAATTACCCTGGTACGTAGTTTTAAAACTTAACATATGAAAAATAAATCTAACATTTGTAATACGTAATCAGTGAAGGCTCGTGGCTATCATTCATAGGGGTGCTGTTACATCATTTATTTTAATTCCTTGAAATTAACTGCATAAAAACACATGTATATGATATATATGTATATATAATAGTCTTACAAATAAAAGGCCTCTCTCTCTCTCTCTCTCTCTCTCTCTCTCTCTCTCTCTCTCTCTCTCTCTCTCTCTCTCTCTCTCTCTCTCTCTCTCTCTCTCTCTCTCTCTCTCTCTCTCTCCACCCTTTTGAAAAGAGGGAATTGCAGATTCGGTGAAAGATGTTACTACAAACATCCCAAGGTATGTCACAATTATGAAATCTATGGTAAATGTGCATACCTAGATGGCTATGAGGATGAATGCAGAGATGTACATCCAAAAATGTACATCTCTGCAAAATCCTAAAAGAAGGAAAAGGATGTAAGTTCAAAAAAAAATGTAAATATATGCGCACCCTGTCGCCATGAATCAAAATCAATTAAATAATAAAATCCAAAATAGAAAGGAAACAAATAAAGAAAGGAACAAAGAACATGAGGTGAAGGAAAAAAAAAAGTTGATTATTCTGCATTTACATTACATATCATCAGTATCGTCACTAATTTGACCAGTATCAATAACAGCACATATTGGTTAAGCTTTGACAAATTTAAAAACATACACCTTTCCCCTCCAGCAGTTAGACTAACACTGCTTGGGAGGGCAGTGCTCCCCGCACCTTTATGTGCGGGCTGGCTACCACACACCACCCAGCTAGCAAAATTAGAACTGCTGAGCACCAGCAGTTCCACATTGTTTCAATTCATGTGCTTTTTTTCTATTTACTAAAACAAGAGAATGGTAATAGTTTTTTTAAGGATATTGATAATCTATACTTAATTTCTCATATCCATGTATATATTCATAATTTTGTGCATATACGTATATAAAATCTATAGGGGGTGTTGCAGTTCCACAGTGGCTACTGACGAGCCGCCACTGTACTTAGTTTTCTGAGACAAAGGTTCCAACATTCCTTATAGGTCCTTTTTATTGTGAACACTCATATGAATCTTGAGATTAGAATTAGTATTAAATGCTTTCCCACATTCACTGCACAAGAATGGCTTCTCTCCAGTGTGTATCCTCCCATGAACTTTAAGACTGTTTTTATGTGTAAATGCTTTCCCACAGTCAGTGCAAATAAAGGGTTTTTCTCCAGTATGAATAATCATGTGTCTCCCCAGTTTATGTTTTTCAGCAAACGCTTTCCCACATTCAGTACAACTGAATGGCTTCTCGGCTGTATGAGCTTTCACATGGCATGCAAGGGAGCTCTGTGTAGGAAAAGCTTTGCCACATTCACTGCATGTGAAAGGTTTTATTTCTGCATGAATATTCATGTGTCTCTCAAGCTTACTTTTTTCAGCAAAGGCTCTCCCGCACTCACTGCATTTGAATGGCTTCTCGCCTGTGTGAACCTTCATGTGGCATGTAAGTGCAGTTTTTGTAGGAAAAGCTTTCCCACATTCATTGCAGTTGAATGGCTTTTCTCCAGTGTGAATCCTCATATGATGTGTAAGATAACCTTTTTGTGCAAATGGTTTCCCACATTCACTGCAGCTGTATGGCTTCTCTCCAGTGTGAGTCCTAATATGAATTTTAAGATCGTTCTTTTGAACAAATGCTTTACCACATTCTCTGCATCCAAATGGCTTCTCCCCTGTATGAATTTTCATATGTCTTGTAAGGTAGCATTTTAAAGTAAATGCTTGCCCACATTCCTCACATGTGAATGGCCTCTTTCTCATGTGCTGATTAATATGTCTTCTGAGATATACTTCCAGAGAAAACGTTTTCTCACATTCACTGCATTTAAATGGTTTCTCTTCAATTTGAGTTTTGAGATGAGTCTCTTGATTATGATTTACACATTCACTTGTGAATTGCTCCTCTCCAGTATGAATAACCATGTGATTCCCAAGAGCCTCTACCTGTGAAAAGTGTTCTCCATTTTCACTGCATGAAAATATTTCCTCTTCTTTTTTCATTCCTTGGCAACATGTAAGATTGTCTTGTTTACCACATGATTCAAAATGTCTACCACATTCATGTTTGACGTCTGTCTGAAAACTCTCATCTTCTTCAGATACTATTACTTCTGGTTCTATCTTAATTCCAACGCATGGATCCACAAACAAAGAGCTATCATCAGTGGCTGTAAAGCCAGCAGAAACCTTACATTCATGAATTGCTGGAGAGAGTGACAATGGATCCTCAATTTCACTTTTAAGAGGACATTCTACTGAAAGTTCAGAATTCATTTTAGTTTTTTGTTGCAAGATGATGTTGGGTTTTCATTAATTTCCAATACACCTCATGAAAGTCAAGCTCTAAACTCCAAACTTCGTAATACAGATATGAGAATTACAACAAACACTACTAACATAATTTTTTCCTATTAGCCAGTTCTAGCTTTAATGCATCCAAGGGCATTTTAATAGTTTTACCATATAAACTACTATTTTAATAAAATATTTTCTTAAAATAATTTTTATTAATTATTTCAATGGCATTATACTGCATTTAAAAGCTAGTTCTTCACTGAGAACATGATGGCACACAAGGATGACACGGAAACGCTCAACTTGGTATATGTCAGTTGGTGAGGACACATGTATTACACAACATAAGCACAATCACAACTTTTTCTATATAGGGAATCCTCATTTCATTGTATCAAAACTCTTGACTGTTGACCTGAATTTTATTAAAGAAGTTACGAGTAAAGGCATGATGATCAGCTCGTCAATTTACCTGGTATTTGGAAATTTTGCTCAACAATTAGTATCCAATTTTTGCAGCATCTTCAGAAATTTCCATACTCTTGGGCAGAAGAGCAGGAGAACACTGAAATTAAATAATATATATTACTAGGTACAGTCAAACTGTGAGATTTGAATGTGTCTAACCAAGACAAATATAAAATATGAGTTGATTATTTTACAAAGATGAAAAGTACAAATCTGAAATAATTTTGTTCTATACATTTAAACACTGCAACCTGTAAATGCATTAATTAATCATGTTTTAATGAACATATTAGCACATTATAAATACAAAACTATTGTCATTTTAAATAAAACACACACATATATTGTTGTAAGTGTAGTACTGAAGACTGCTGTCAGTCTCAGTTATCACACAGATTGCTTTCATGGGCAAATTTATGCAACACTGATATTCTGCCTCTTTTGATTATTTCAAATACAAAAGGTGGAAGCTTTTACAAACATACAGTGACATCTAACTCAAAAGAAATTTTTAAAGTAATCGCATCTTGACCCCTTGTGGAAGGGTAACATATACTACTATATATATATATATATAATATTATTTATATATATATAGATATATATATATATATATATATATATATATATATATATATATATATATATTCAAGATTTGGTGCCTTATTATTTGAATGAATTTTGTGGGAAAAATGTTCCTAGCTTCTTTTATCACTATTGGCAACTCTTCATATAAGAGTCTGAGTGAACCAAGAGACATTCAGTCTTGCTTTAGGTAATAAAGGGGAATGTTGTCACAACTTCCCATCTAAGGGTGCCTTGTAAATATTTTACGATAAATATACTCAGAATTTGTTCCTGGTTTTAGTTTTTATCTGTTATGATATTGTCTGAGCTTTAATTTTAATTTGACAAAATAAAATAATAAGAAAAAGAAAGAACGCCATAAAATTAGCATATTTCTGGGCCTAACCTGTGTCGCTCCATGAAATATTCCTATAACATATATTTCTAAGGTATAAATATTGCTAAATATACAAGAGAAAAAGCTACTACATTGGATTATACCAGAATAAACCTGGTTCGCTCACCCCTATATAGGGTGTCGGTATAAAACTGGGGCAATTGAAACCACTACCAGAGGTCCCCTGCCATTTATTCTCTTCCTTTGTCAATTTCCCCCGTTCCAAAGAGGAGCCGCACCAAAGCCATCTACTGCCCGCTACTGCTACAACTAGCGCCTCGATCGTCATTCCTTTTATAGCACTACTGTGTTTCACACGTGTTTTAAGTGGAAGCCTTATTTTGGATTTATATTTGAGATGTCTGAGCGTCAGGAATCTTCTGGATCTAAGTTAAGTACTGCAATAGTCTATATAAGCTCATTATGGTAGCGATGTTGATCATAAATATATGTTTGGCTTTGTTTATATGTCGGGAGCCTGCATGCGCCGCTCCCAAGTCAGCCATTTCATACATCGCTACCCGTGACTTTTATTTATGACGACTTTCAATTGGTCATCCATACTAATTGTAGTCGCATAGATGTTATTTTAGCAGTTGCTCCAAAACTTACGAGTTTTTTTATAGATTCTGACGTTTTATGATTCTTGGCGTGAGAGTTGTTATAGCCTACCTAATCGGACCTTATATGTCGGATGAGGTTTGTAGCTTCTCCCTTCCCTTGGTCGCCTACGAGGACTCCTCCTTTACGGGACCAGGCCGGGATCTCATTTTGGGGTTTTAGGCCTAGTTAGACCTGCGTTTCTGTCCTTGAGCCACCCTGGCCTACCGGTCCAGATCGTGATTAAAATTTATGTTTTTGGAAGGTTAGGCTAGCTGCTCAGAGGCTCCCTGGCCGACCTGACCAGATCGTTCCGATTTTCCGAAGGTTAGGCTAGCCGCTCATTAGTTCAGTATACACACCTATTCCCCCCCTCCACCTCATCCCTTTAACCCCTCTCACGCCAGAGCTGTTATATTGTGTTTTTTATCATATAGAATATCGTATTATTGTATTTTATTGGTGGACAGTCGGCCTATAAACCAGCTGTCCCAGTGATCAGTTGGATCCACTTCTTACCGGGAGGTGTCCCACCTGGCTGGTTGTAGTGAACAACTGATCACGAGTGAGCCACTCCTCGAGACGGCCTCCCTCCCCCATCCCACTCGTTGGGTGCTCAGCTTGCTAGCGCTACCTCAACCTCAGGTAGCCAACCGAGCCCCTTCCCCTCTCGCGGGGGAAGGTGGGGGGTTCAGTCCGGGGAGTGGTACTCCTCATCTTAGGTAGTAAGTGGGGTGTACGGGGGTGCCCACCCAGACGAGCCCTGGTTGAACACCCAGCTCGTCAGGACGGTATACACCGCGTACTTCCTCAGTACTATTGCCTTTCCTATCCCCAAGCCTTACTCCACCGTCTATCCTCCCGCACCGGCAGGTCCGGGATCCGACTAGAACTCGTTCTGTATGCATATAACAAACAAGATTTCTTATGGTTAGTATCAGGCCTAGGTTTTACCTATTTTCCCTGATTCGATCCCTCAACCGGACCCAGGGATAGTGGAAGATAGCATGGAAGTGGGACAGGACCTGGAAGTGAGTGTAGATACAGTGCTCCGACACAATAAAATAATTTATTTATTTATGTATTTATTTTACTGATTTATTTTTAAGTTATTATGCATTTGGCTGTCTTACTACGCCGGGTATTTCTACCCCGGCAGGTACTCTAAGACCAAAAAAGCACGATTTTCCTCTCCCTAGTTTCTCCCCCCCAATTTTACCATTATACCTCTGTGTCCCATTCCGGTGACAACAGACATGAGCTAAGAAAGGCGCTTCTAGTGCAAACTAAGAAAACCTCTCCGGTGCTGGCGGATTCAGGCCAAGGTTAACATTTTTTTCCCTGTTCTGTTGGCACCAAGCCTACAATTATAGAGGAGAATGCAAAACGAGGCCGGAAAGCTAACGGAAGAAGATAAAATTATTGTTTTTATATTTTGCATGCCACCGGAATCGTTACAGCGTTCTGAAGTAGTAAAGCATGTTCTGCCGGAGTCATCTCCAGTGGGTCTACATATAGCGATATTCCGGTATCAATGATTAGTTTAGTGCATGCTCCGCTGGATACATCTCCGGCGGGTCTATACAGTGATACTCATGTATCAATTTTTAATCTACAGATGGTGCGCTCTCAAGAGACAGCTTGTACTGCAATCTTCCAGCAACCGTGCGGAAACGAGGTGTGCCGCACTCATGCAGGCTGCGCGGTCCAAGTTGATGACCTGGTGGTTTGGCACCCAGATGGGTGTGAGATCTGCTACAACTTGGTGCTTGAGTTCACTACCAACACAGTAGGTACCAGCTCATGGAATGAGATATTGGAAAATTCTGCAGACACTTTTGAGATAGTCATAAGTTATTTTAAGGTTAGAATTTAAAAGTAAATATCTCTTCCAGAACCCGCAGGCTGTCAAGGACTCGGCTCTCGCCACCCTCAAGATCTGGGTGGGAGGTTTTGGGCGCAACGCCAAGGGCAAGAAGCCCTACATGCTCTCTCATCTACCCCAATGCTAAGATGTCGGCAGCCGTATCGGCGGATCTGGCGGCCCCAATCATCGCCAGGATCTGAGAAGAGACTCAAGCCATACTGGCAGAAGACCTGGAGGATTTGGGCGATGAGGTATTCGGAGAGGTTGCAGCAATCAACCTGGACCTCGAGCCCACGATAATCGACGCCCAGGATGAAGGTAAGGGAGTAAGTGAGGCAGTTGGTACACAGGCTAAAGCACTTTTCTTTAGCCTGTCTCATTCCTCTTTTTCTTCGTTTCAGGGATTTACCAAGAGGCCTACGACTTCTGGGTGCAAGTCGGGGTCGGTAATCCCTAAGATTAAAGCCAAGTTAGACACCTGTAGGCCTATTGCTAAGCCCCTCCCTAAGCCTTCCAAACCGAAGTCCCTTAGGGAAAGCCATTCCAGTTTGTCATCAGCCCCCAAACTGATGGCGGACGCAGCAAAGGCTGCCACACCTAGGCAGGGATCGAGGATGAAACTGGCTAAACCTAGACCTCAAGACTCAGGTTTTGACCCGGCCGCTTTTCCAGCATGCTGATGCTAGAGATGGGAAACCTGGTTCAATCCAAGTTCCAGGAGATATCAGGCCAGTCGATCCAGTCTTTGGCACAAAGAATGGAGAATCAGGAGACACTGATGCAGGGAGTCCTCCAGTCCGGACATCCACAGCAGCCTCTGGCTGTACTGGACGCCTCAAAACTGCCACCCTTCAAGAATAACAACCCTTGGAGGCTAGCTGCCCATGCCCCATTTTCAGAGGGCATGCTAACAATAGAGGGGTGTGGAACCCGGCCAGTAGAAGATTTTGAGTTCTACCCGCCGGGTCTCCAATTTCCCTTTTCAGGTTATGTACGCCTGACGGAGGAGGCATTGATACGGGAAGACAAAGTGCCGAAGGAGACGGTCATCTTCCCCAGAGACCAGGCTCAATCAGCATGGGTTCGAACCTAGACCGAATGGGAGTGTACGAACACTAAGTTGACTCGCCACAAGAGTCCCTTCACCATGTTTGTGGTCCCAGATGACACTCCCATTCCGTGTACATCTAAAATAGTAGAACTGAGACTCCAGGCAGCAGCAGACGACAAACCCATGCCTCAAATCAGAGAGACGGATTTACCATCCGTGCTCCTCCCGGGAGGAACAGAGAGTTGGTTGGATGCCCCAGCAACTTTTTCAGTAGGAAAGTTGAGCCAGGATTGTGCGACAACACTCTTTAGCGAGCGCTTGCTCAGACTCTCAGAAGCGCTGGTTAAAGCAGAGTATGAAGCCAGATGTCGCTTGTGTAGGTCTATAAATTCCGCCACTATGGCAGAAATGACGACCCTAGTTAACACCGACGAATCCTTATTCAAGATTCTGATGAAGTCATTACTTCACACCTTACAGTGTGACGTATATGACTTCGCTGTAGCCAGAAGAAACTGCAGGAAGCACGTCTTGGCTGATGCCTCTATTCGTCATGAGCCAAACAGACTCATCAAAGCTCCGATCTGGGGGGCTAACCTGTTTCCTGAAACATTAGTAAACAAAGTCTTGAGCGAAGCAGCCAGGGTTAACCAGAGCTTGCGAGTTTGCTGGGGCCTGTTTACCAAAAGAAGATTTGATTCTTCTGGAGCCCAGCCCAGGGGAAAGAAGAGGGCAAGGAGGTTCCAGCCTTTCCAAACTAACCAACCTCAGATAATGGTCCAGGCGTTTCCAGTAGGCCAGCTGAACCAACCGTCCACTTCGAAAGCCCAGCCTCAACAACAGTACATGCTGCTGCAGTGCCAACCCTCTCAGCAGCCTCAAAGCTCGGCCAATTTTACCCCTTCTCCGGCCTTTAATGCCTCCTATGAAAACCAGGGGGTCTTTCATGGGTACAACAGATTTGTAAGAGGTAGCCGAGCCAGAGGAGCTTTCCGCAGAGCTGGCGGAAGAGCATCCGGCAGAGGAAGAGGCTTCAGAGGAAGTCGGGGTAGCCGACCCTCAGCGCAGTGAGACTCCTCAGGTTGGAGGGAGGCTGTGCCTATTCGAGAACCGCTGGAAATTCAGCAATTGGGCGCACAGCATAGTAGCAAAAGGACTGGGATGAAGTTGGAAGAAAGGGCCTCCTCCATTAACCAATTTTTGTCAATATCCAACAACAGATCTAATAAATTATGCCCAAGACCTTCTTCAAAAGAGGGTAGTTACAAAGACCAAATGCTTAAAATTTCAAGGACGTTTGTTCAGTGTTTCAAAGAAAGACTCAAACAAGCAAAGAATAATATTAGACTTGTCTCATCTGAACTCATACATTCAATGCGACAAGTTCCACATGCTAACCGTTTCACAGGTACGGACCTTACTTCCCCGTGGGGCCGTCACCACCTCTATAGATCTTACAGATGACTACTATCATGTTCCAGTCGCAAGGTACTTCCGCCCCTTCCCAGGCTTCAGATTAGGCAAGCAGGCTTACGCCTTCAAAGTAATGCCGTTCGGGCTCAACATAGCGCCCAGAATATTTACAAAGTTAGCGGAAACGGTAGTACAAGAACTGAGAGCTCGGGATAATGCTAGTAGCCTACCTAGACGAATGGCTTATCTGGGCCAAAAACGACAAAGAATGTCTCATAGCAACTCGGAAAGTACTGAAATTTTTGGAATACCTAGGTTTCCAGATAAACTACAAGAAATCCCGACTCACTCCGGCATCATGGTTTCAGTGGTTGGGAATACAATGGGATCTCAATTCACACAAACTTTCAATCCCACTGGTGAAACGAAGGGAAATAGCAAGCGCTACGAGGCACTTCCTCAGAAGCAAACAAAAATCCCGGAGGAACCAAGAAAAAGTCTTAGGCTCGCTCCAATTCGCCTCAGTAACAGATGTTCTGCTAAAGGCCAAACTCAAAGACATAAACCGGGTTTGGCGGACCAGAGCAAACAGGAAATTACGAGACAAAATTTCCTGCATCCCGTCAATACTACGAAAGAGGCTCCGTTCATGGACAGAAGTCAAGAACCTGGTAAAATCAATACCATTACAGTTCCCTCCACCAAGCTTAGTGGTCCACACGGACGCCTCACTAAGTGGATGGGGAGGATGCTCCCAATACAAAAAGGTTCAAGGCACTTGGTCAATAACACTCCGCCAGCTTCATATCAATGTTTTGGAAGCCATGGCAGTATTTCTAACCCTGAGGAAACTCTCTCCGGCAAAGAGAATCCACATCAGGTTAGTCTTAGACAGCGCAGTAATAGTCCACTGCATAAACAGAGGAGGTTCCAAAACAAGCCACATAAACCATGTCATGATAGCAATCTTTTCATTGGCAGCAAAGAAACAATGGC
This sequence comes from Macrobrachium nipponense, assembly GCF_015104395.2. Taxonomy (NCBI): domain Eukaryota; kingdom Metazoa; phylum Arthropoda; class Malacostraca; order Decapoda; family Palaemonidae; genus Macrobrachium; species Macrobrachium nipponense. The sequence continues at coordinate 23,622,002 of NC_061109.1, read as the reverse complement.
ATCTGTCAGCAACTCACCTGGCAGGAGTAAGGAACGTAGTGGCAGATGCACTGTCAAGGACAACTCCGCTAAAGTCGGAATGGTCCTTAGACAACAGGTCATTCAAATGGATCAGTCAGCAGTGCCCGGGTCTTCAGGTGGACTTGTTTGCCACAGAATCCAACCACAAGTTACAAGACTATGTGGCTCCCAATCTGGACCCCATGGGCCAGGCCACGGACGCCATGTCCATAGATTGGAACAATTGGAAGAAGATTTACCTGTTTCCTCCAATAAATCTACTAATGAAAGTCCTGGACAAACTCAGATCCTTCAAAGGATGGATTGCGTTGGTAGCTCCCAACTGGCCCAAGAGCAATTGGTACCCTTTACTGAGGGAATAGGGACTCCGTCCCAAACGGATCCCCAACCCGAGGCTAACACAACTAGTACAAACGAGGACTGTGTACGCTTCCTCATGGATTCAGAATGCCTTAACTTTATGGACTTCATGAAATTTGCAGCACAAAAAGATGTCAACATGGATCCTATTAACACCCGGTTTCTAGAATCAGACAAACGAGAATCTACGCTTAGACAGTATGATTCTGCGGTAAAGAAACTAGCCTCTTTCTTGAAAGACTCAAAGGTAAAGACGATGAATACGAATCTGGCTGTTACTTTCTTAAGGACCCTGTTTGAGAAGGGCCTAGCAGCTAGTACTATTACCACAACTAAATCTGCCTTAAGAAAAATTTTCCAGTTTGGGTTTAACATTAATTTAGCAGATTCGTATTTTTCATCGATTGTGAGGGCTTGCGCTAGATTAAGACTAGCAGACAGACCTCATACAGTCTCCTGGTTTCTAAATGACTTACTTAAACTAGCTTCAGACACCAATAATGAATCGTTTCCTTATAGAACCCTTCTTAGGAAGACGTTATTCCTTGTAAGCCTAGCTTCAGGAGCCAGAATATCAGAATTATCGGCTCTTTCTAGAGAACCAAATCATATTGACTTCCTTCCATCTGGAGAAGTTCTGTTATTACCAGATAGGAAATTCTTGGCCAAAAACGAAGATCCTCAGAGCAGATGGTCTCCGTGGAAGATGTAACACTTCCACAAGACCTATCCCTTTGTCCAGTCAAAACATTGAGATCATTTTTGGACAGAACTTCCAATAAAACTTCAGGTCCTTTATTCATTAGAGAGAATGGTGGAACAATCTCATTAAAAGCAATAGACAACAAATTCTGTATTTTATTAAACAGGCTAACCCGGAATCAGTACCCCATGTACATGATGTCCGAGCTGTAGCTACCTCAATTAATTACTTCCACCATATGATTGATTGATTGATTGATTGTAGGTTTTCTGGCGTCACAACTACCAGGGTCACCGACGCCGAATGCTAAGTGTGATCTTTTAACGTTATTTAAAATCTTGTTTAATATATTATGAATTTTATCTTTAAAAGAGATACATATAAATTTGATTTAAAAAAAAAAAAAAACTGATAAAAATCAGAATAAAATTCTGATCAAATAAAATTCTAATAAAAAGAATTGTTAATTAATCTGAATAAAATATAAAACAAAACCAAAAGGGAAAAAAGTATATACTAAGACAGCACAGCTGTCAGATATATTTGAGAAGACCAGCTTCTTTGATAAAAGAGATAACGTTATTAACACACATGCTTTCTCCCAACAGTTTTGGCATGCTATAGTTACCACCTGCTTCACTACTATAAGCTAAAAAACGATTCCTAAGTTCCACTAGACTGGGACACTCAACCAGCAAATGCCTAACAGTCAGTGGAACTAAGCAATCATCACAGAATGGCTCATTCTCCCCATCCATCAGATAGCCGTGAGTTAAACGTGTATGGCCAATACGTAATCTACACAATACAACCTCCCACTTCCTTGGTATTAGGTCATATTTCCAAGGGTGTGTCTGTCTAGTAATTTCTTTCATTTTGTTGGGGCCTACTCTGTCCCACTGAAGTGCCCATAAATACTGGATAGATTTCCATATATCAAAGAATGTATCACGATATGGAACAGGGCATTTTCTCGGTACTAAAGTTTGCGCTGCTGATTTGGCTAGCTTGTCTGCCTCTTCGTTTCCCGATACGTTCACATGGGCAGGAACCCAACAAAATGAAACAATGCTGCCTCTATTTTGGTGCAAGAAGATCCACTGCAAGATCTTCAACACAAGGGATGATCAGTATTAAAGACTTCCAGGGACTGTAAGGCACTTTTGGAGTCTCACAAAATATTGTGTAGCTACACACTGGGAGTGTTACAATATGTTCCAGTGCTACTAGGATGCCATACAATTCAGCTGTAAAGTTTGAGGCAATAGAAGGAAGTGCACCTCTTCGGTTAAAAGATTGGCTAAAAACTCCATATCCAACGCCGGCATTGGACTTGGAGCCATCAGTAAATATAAAACATGTATCTATATGCTCTGATACATGCTCTAAAAATATTGCCCTTATTTCCTCATCAGATTTATTTCTCTTTGCTCCATTGAAGTACCTGCAGAATTTCACATCCGGTAACCTCCAGACAGGAGTACTGGGATACACAAAGGGAATAATGGGATATTTTTAATATTTGTATCCTCTAAAATTTGTTTTATTCTATAGCTAAAAGGAATGGGATACCTTGGATGACTTTCATAAAAACCATTAAAAATATTTCTATTTGCCACAGCAAATGCCTGGAGATTTGGGGAGTCTTTGCGCTCTAAACCAGTACCGAAGTAATGATGACTGGCGATAGAGTTCAAGAGGCATCTCTCCTGCATCAACTAGCAAACTAGATATTGGTGACGAACGGAAAGCTCCTGTGGCTATACGAATAGCTGAATGATGTACCGAATCTAAAAGTTTTAAGTTAGATGAGGAAGCTGAAGAATATATTTCACAACCATATGACAGCTTTGACAAGATTAAAGATTTATGAAGCCTTAGTAAAAGATTTCTATCAGCTCCCCAACTGGTGTGAGAAAGCACCTTCAAGATGTGTAGAGCTTCTAGGCTCTTTGCTTTTATATGTTTGATATGGGGGACCCAAGTCAATCTACTGTCAAAAACTAGGCCTAAGAAGTGTGCTTGTTCTACACATGGGATTCTACGGCCATACAAATAGAGGTCTGGATCAGGATGCACTCCCCTGATCGACAGAAGTGGACGGCAGTAGTCTTGCTTACAGAGATTTTAAAACCCTGTTTCTCAGCCCAACTTACTATTTTATTTATTGTTAATTGTAGCTTTCTTTCTGCTACAGTCATCCGGGTGGCAGCAAAGGATATTGACAAATCATCCACAAACAGTGTCTTTAAAACCTCTCTTGGAATGACAGCTGCAACACTGTTTATGGCTAGAGCAAAAAGTGTTACACTGAGAACACTGCCTGGGGAACACCTTCTTCTTGACACCTTTTCTCTGATAAAGTACTGCCAACTTTAACTTTAAAATACCTACGATGTAAAAAGGATTTCACAAATAAAGGTAATTTACCTCGTAGACCACTATTATGCATAGTCTTCAGAATCCCATGTCTCCAAGCAGTGTCATATGCCTTTTCTATATCAAAAAACACTGTCACATGATGTTGTTTGGAGGCAAAGGCTTCACAGACAGAGGTTTCAAGTTGCAGTAAGATGTCCAGGGTAGAGTGCATTTTTCGAAAACCACACTGAGAAGGTGTTAGAATATTGTTGTGCTCTAGATACCACATCAGTCTTACATTTACCATTTTTTCCATCAATTTACACAAACAGCAAGTTAAAGCAATGGGGCGGTAACTTGCTGCACACAGGGGATCTTTTCCAGGCTTAAGGAACGGTAACATGGTAGCTAATTCCCATATGGTAGGGTAGCTGCTTTCATCCCATATTCTATTGATAATACTTATTATAAAAAGTTTTGTGTTCTTCGAAATGTGTTTAAACATTTCATAAGGAATCTCATCTGGACCAGGGGCAGTGTTCTTGCTCCTAGATAAAGCAGAGTCAAACTCCCTTTCAGAAAAAGGCATATTATATGATTCAGCTTTCTTTGCTGAAAAGTCAAGTACCTGTTGTTCTTCCATCATTCTGAAATTATGTCCTGGGGAACTATCTGATTTCTCAGAGACTCGAGCGAAGTGTTCTGAAAATGTATTACTAACTTCTGTGGCATCAGTGACATGAGTATTATTCACTTTAAGTACTGGAGGAGGATTGGGTGTAAATTTACCCTGAATTTTTCTTATTTTCTTCCAAATGCTACAGACTGGTGTTCTGCTGTTAATAGAGGATACATATTCGGCCCATGCTTGTCTTCTGGCAGCTTTCATAGCTTTTCGAAATCGTGCCCTACACTGTTTGTAAATTATGACATTGTCCAAGGTGCGATGTCTACGGCACCTGGTCAATGATGACCTTGTAGCTCGGTGTAACAGCCTTAGGTCTTCTGACCACCACGGTACTGGCCGTCTCCTGAATAGTCCCTTAGTTCGAGGAATTGAGTGTAGACCTGCAGTATGCAATGTTCCATTGAGTAGATCAATGGCATCATCTACACTTGGGAGATCTTTTGCATCCCCTTCCAACTCACTCAAGTCTTTGAATTTTCTCCAATTTGCTTTCTCTAAGCACCATCGTGGCGATCTCGGGATAGGTGGACCATCATTGGTGTCGATCACAATTGGAGAATGGTCACTGGTATGCCAGTCATCACTTGTTCTCCAACTAAAGTCAACACTGCAGTTGGAGCTACATATTGAGAGGTCGATGCAGGAGACAGTGCCTGTCTGAATGTGGTAATGGGTAGGTTCTCCAGTATTAAGAAGACCTATATCTTCATTTTCTATTATAGATGCCATCATATTCCCTTTTTGATTGATGTTACATCTCCCCACAATGGATGTCTACTATTGAAGTCACCAAGTAGAAGAAATGGCTCTGGTAGTTGCTGCATTAAGTATATTAAGTTCTCTTGGGACACATGGCTATTGGGTGGAATGTAAAGGGAACATAAAGTGTATTTCCTTCTTAAATTAATTCTTACAGCCACAGCTTGAAGTGGAGTATTTAGTTTCACTTCGTAGTATGGAGTGTCTCGACGGATGTAGATGAGGGATCCACCATGATTTCCCACTTCTAGATCAAATTTAGTTCTATAGTGAACATATTCCCTAGGACAAGGGGTATATTCACCTAGCATAGTCTCCTGCAAACATACCCCTACAGGAGAGTGCTCATAGATCAAAAGCTTCACTTCCTCATACTTCGCTCGCAGTCCCTGACAGTTCCACTGAATAATGGAAGTGAATTTATTCATGTTTAGGACCAACATTGTGGTTCCTTTTGACAAGACTGGGAGATTTCTTTTTTCTACTAGGAGGAGGCATTTTAATGGAAAGTTTTGTTGGCTTCTTGGGAGGAGTTATCGCCTTCGTAGAGCCAACATCTTTTCCTTCAATGTCTTTGACACTGAAGGGTTTCTTAGTTTCTTTGCTCTCCATTTCTATCGAGATGGAGAGAGCAGAGGTGTTCTCTAAAGGGACCACCTCAAGAGTCTTTGTACTGCTGGCAGTAGCCAGCTCTGCCTCTAATGAGGCAGAAGTACCAGTGAGGACTGGCACCGGGGGACCAGCATCTGCTGGTTTGTCCTCCAAAGAGGAATTGGCACCAACAGAAGCTGGCACCAGACCAGCAACCACTGGCCTTGCCTCCAATGAGGCAGATGGTGGAGGGTGTGTCTCTACTGACACTTCAATTTTATTCAGTTCCATACTTGTGCTTCTTGTTGGTTCTAGTGAACCTTGTCTTTACATTCTCATCATCAGTTGACTCGGATGATTCAGTTAGCTGTCTTTTTAATGATTCTTTATTTGATTTTCCTTTTGTGCTCTTAACTTGGTTGTTTTTATTTGTCTCTTTCTTTTGGTTTCTAAGTTTTGCTACTACAGAAGCAAAACTTAGACCAGGTCTTACAGTCTTTGCTTTGGCTTTCTCTCGTGCTTCCTTAAACGTTGTTCTTTCTATTACTCGGATTGCTTGGATTTCTTTTTCGAGTAAATATATCACACTGCTGAGATGATGATGCATGTCCTCACCACAGTGAACACATTTCGGTTCCCTGGTGCACATACCATGCTCATCTTCTCCACAGTTGACACAGACTGCAGGATTTTCTTGCAATTTGGATCTACACGATTGTAGGGTGTGTCCAAAATGCTGGCAATGGAAACACCTTCGGGGTCTTGGGATGTACTGTTTTATCTTAAACCTATACCAGGCTGCAGACACATATTCTGGAAGTCTCAAAGTATTAAAAGTTAATATTAAGGTAGGCTGAGGTATTCTGCCATTATCAACCTTCCTTGTCATCCTGTCCACCTTTATTACACCCTGGTCTTTTAATTCTGTTAAAAGTTTCTCCTCAGAGAAAGCCATCAACTGAGGGGCATAAATCAAGCCCTTGCTGGAGTTCAGGCTGGAGTGGGGAGTGCACTCAACCGTAACTCCCGCAAGGTCTGACAATCCCATCAACTTAATGCTTTCCTCTGGGGAGATGCTTTCTACTAAAGCATATTTCCATTTTGAGGTGTTATTTTGGGTTGTCTGCCACAACATTTCACTATTTCTCTGTTTACTTGAAAAATATCTATATTGTCACCTTCAAGCTTTAAATTAAGGTATTTATTAAAAGAATTGGGTACAAAGACCCCAGGAGCTATTTCATACTTCTTATTTCTCTTCATGGCAAATGGTTCCAGTGTGACAATACTGGAGCCAGATGCTTTTTGCTGAGATTTCCTGGTCGTATATCTTCTCGCATTGCTTTGGGTCGTCAACTGTGTTCCTCTGTCATTCGGCCCAGGGGTACTACATTGATCATGGGGACCGACCATGACTGACTGAAGTTCGGGTTCCGTGGGCAAGTCCTTTGACAAAAGCATAGGGTCATCAGCAGAGATAGGGGTGGTTGCCATATAACGTAAAAAGTTTTCTGGGCTCAGCTCGTGTCGGCCTATGAAAGGATCCTTAATATCATTCTTTCTAGGTAAAATTAATCTAAAATTACCAGAGAAAAACAAAATTAAGAAAAAGTCAGTAAAACTGACTCGCTCACTCTTAAAAAGAAGTGTCGGTATGGTAATAGGGGCGAGTGGGAATCACTACCACGAGACATTCACCAATTAGAACTTCCAATCAGAATCCCCTTAAGAGAGAGCTGATACCAACGGGCGATGCAGCCGCTACTACTACTACTAGAGGACGCCACGGACAGCAGCGCCCCTAGCGGACATCCTTAATTTTTAGCGCTAGCGTCAAGACGCATTATTTTCTGTACTGTGCTAATTTCGGGATTTATCCTATTCTTCACCATGGAACGCTCTGCTATTGCAACGGCTAAGTTAAGTAACTCATAAGTAATGTTTTACCACATTTTTATCTTCCGGGTACCAGTATTTTCCTCCTAAATAGGTCATATACGGTTTCCCGGTTGTCTCGTGGTGGCGCCATGCTGCCTCGTTAAGAATTCCCGGTCCTCCATACTGGGAACTTCTTATGCTTATGGGCTTACTATGTTACGTTCATTGTCTTTTACATCGAGTTTTAGTTAGTTTAGCCCTCCTACCATCTCTCTTAGTTTGGTATTTAGGGCTATTATTATTATTCCTGCCCAGCATCCCGGCTCTTGCTCTTCATCGGCTATCCTCGGCTCCGACTAGGCTTTCTGTTTCTTGGAACAGTCTGCCTCCTCCTGGGCTTCTTTCTCTTTTACTAAAAGTGTCTTTTCCATCTTTTCGATGTATATATATTATTTTTAGGGTGTTAGGCTAGCCTAGGTGCATGTTCCTTGTATTGGTACAGCCTGGTTCACGTGGCCTTCTCACGGTGGTGTTGCTCGCGGCCTAGGCCACTTGCGGTCACGTGTTCCATCGCACCTTACCCTGCCCCTGCCCTCCCTTTCTGGTATAGGGAGGGGCTGGGGGACCCCTTGGTTGTCATGACAACCTCAGTCGCCTTCTCTCTCCCTCTCTGAGGTGGCCAGGGGTTCCTCCCAGCGGGGGTATAGGGCGACCACTCATGATGTACCGGGTCTCCGAGGGCGGGTAGTCGGTGAGGCGGGGAGGAGTAGGCCATCCCCCCCCCTCTCGTCTCCCGCCGTGTTACGCCGAGACCTTCCTCCCCCCTCCCCTCCAGTTTGCTTAGCCACCTTCCCTCGCTAATAACGAAAGGAGCCTTCCGTCGCAGCCGGGGCACCTTTGGTTTGTTATAGATTACTGGCTCCGCCAGCGGGCGGGGTGGGGACTACTAGTGGTCGGTTGCTTGCCTACTATATCCTTACATCTCTCCCCCGCTACCGGAAGGGAGCTTGCTTCTTACCCGTGCACTCTTCTAGTAGACGGGTGGAGAAAGGTTTGTTTTTATTGTTATTTTAAGGATATACCCTAATTTTACAATGAATTGTTTTAATTTTTTATTATTTTATATATCTACCATCCCCGCCATTTTCCGTCGTGGTTTCCATTTACCACCACTCCTGGTTGGTTTCCTTTTGTGTCCCCGCCATCAGCGGAGCTATAGCCTAGGACACCCAACCAACCTGGTTACCACACGTATTATGGCTGGGCTCTGGTTATCTAACTTTATCGCTCCGGCACCAGCGGAGCAACTGTTAGGCTGTAAGTGTTTTCCTGATACTCATGTATCTTTCCACTTACAGGCTACCAACTGTCAGGTCCCAGCGTGCAACGCGACGTTGTACGACCCCGCCCCTGCGGCCACGATGAGTGCAGGTCTCACGCCCCTTGTGCCACGTCATTTAACGAGATGATCGTCTGGCACCCAGAAGCCTGCGCCATCTGCTACGACCTAGTCGGTCAGCTGGGAGATGGGGTAAGTCCATTATAGGCTTCCTTATCATTTTACTAACAACTCTTAGTCATAAGTTTGTTAACCCCGTTCCGCCATTAGAAGCTCATCTCGCCCTTTCTTTCAGGCTACTGGTGTGAGGGAGGTCGCCCTCGCCACCCTGAAAGCGTGTGGGTGGGCGGCTTCGGGAAGAACGCCGCCAAAGGCCAGCCATACATTCTGGACAAGAAGCTGGCCGTCCAGATCTTCCCTGCGGGCAAGTCAACTGGGTATGTTGACCCCTTGTCCGCAGCCCCTCTGATAGCCTCCATCCAGCAAGATCTCCAGCAATCCTTTGGGGTCGTAGCTTCCCAGGAGTCGGTCCCGGACGTCGCTGCCCTGGACCTAAACATCGAGCCCATGGCGGTAGGGGTAGAGGATTTGTTGGTTGAGGTAGGTGTGTCGGGCGCCCAAGGTCTTTCCTTGGGTGCTCCTGGATCTTCTCCTGTCCCTTCTTCGAGCGCTTCTTTCCAAGGCTTTGTGGGATCTGAGATCCCTACCCGCTCTCCCGCTCTCTCTGTACCCCCAAAGGTGAAGGGACAGAGAGAACCGAAGACTCTAGCTAAGACTTCTAGGAAGTCGTCTTCGTCTTCTTCGGCTAGGAGTCCTCGACTTCCTACGCCGACGCGGTGAAAGCCAAGCCGAGTTCTTCTCACTCGAAGAGCTCTAGAAGCAAGGCTTCTAAGGAGAAGGCTCGCGCTCCCGCCGAGCCAGTGCCTTCTCCTGCCTCCATCGCTTCCACTCCGGCAACGCCGGTGGGAGGAGCGGGGCCTAGCACCTTTGATCCCACTGCTTTCTAGCAGTGGTGATGCAACAGGTGGGCGAGTTGGTTGGCTCGCAAGTCTCCGCCCTGGGGACGAGATTCGAGCAGATGTTCGCACAATTGTCGAGCACTCTGTCTCAATCAGGCCAATCCATACAAGATCTCTCTAACAGGGTTAGAGAGAATGAGGACCGAGTAGCCGGGCTCTCTCAGGTCCCTCTTCCAGTCTCCCCAGTGCCAAGCACTGGCATTCTCCAACTCCCGCCATACGACTCTCTGCCAGCTTTCTCCATGGAGAATCCATGGAGAGTAGCTGCCTACGCTCCTTTTAAGGATGGGATGATCTCTATCCCGGAGTGTGGAACTCGAAGGATTGAGGACTTCGAGTTTTACCCTCCGGGTCTGACGCAGCCTTTCATCGGTTATGCTAGGCTGACTGTAACGGCTCTGACTAGGGAAGACAAGATCTCTAGAGAGTCTGTTCTGTACAGTAGGGATCATGCCCAGCGGGAATGGGTTCACTGCCTTGAGGACTGGGAGTGCACGAACACTAAGCTCCAGGCCTATAAGAGTCCTTTTACTATTTTCGCGACGGAAGAGGAGGCTTCTCTTCCGTTCGCCACGAAAATAGTAGAGAAGACCCTTCAGGCAGTCCTCAAGGATGAGCCCATGCCACAGTTGAGGGAGGCGGAGTCTACTTCTCCGCTCTTCCCGGCTTTCGGAGAATTGTGGGAGAACTTGCCAGCTACGTTCACGCTTGGTAAGCTCAAACCGGACTGCGCCATGGACCAGTTCGGCGAGAAGCTGCCAAGGCTGCCTGATTCCCTAATTCAGGCAGAGTTTGACGCGCGAACCAGGTTTGGCAGGTCCCTCAATTCCCTTATAATAACAGAAATGGCTGCTCTCTCTTATGCGACGGAACCGCTGTTTAAGATCTTGGCAAAATCTCAGTTTCAGACGGTCCTAACAGATGCTTTCGACTTCTTCCAAGCTAGGAGGAGTTGCCGAAAGCACGTTCTGCAGGAGTGTACTATTAGGCACGAGCCTAATAGACTCTTGGCTTCTAGCATGTGGGGAGCGGATCTCTTCCCAGAGTCCGCTGTTAATGAAGTGCACCACGAGGCTGCTAGGCTCAACCAGAGCCTTAGAGCTAGGTGGGGTATTTCGTCAAAGAGGAAAGGGCAAGATTCCGTCCCACTGCTGGTAAGAAACCAAAGAAGGCTGGTAAGAGGTTCCAGCCGTATCAGAAACACCAGCAACAGCAGCAATTTGTGCAGGCCGTCCCGGTTACCCAACAGGGACAACCTGCTAGTTCGAAACAGAACCAGCCCATCCTCCTGTTGTCTCCTCAATCACAGCCGTCGACCTCCTACGCAATCTCGCCGGCCTTCAACCCTACATTTGAGGCTCAAGGCTACAAACAACCGAGAGGTAGGGCGAGAGGTTACTTTCGCCAGCGTGGCGCAGGAAGGGAGCGACAAGGAGCAGGCAGTTCAGAGGAGGTCGTGGGGGTCAACCGCCCATCAACAATGAGGCTCCCCAGGTAGGAGGGAGGCTGTTCCTCTTCCGCCACAGGTGGGGGTTCAGCAATTGGGCACAGAGCATAGTGTCCAAAGGATTGGGTTGGAGTTGGATCAAAGATCCGCCTCCAATCAAATCATTCCACCAAGTACCATCACAGGAATTGACAGATTACGCGGAAGAACTCCTTCAGAAAGGAGCTATTGCGAGAGTCAAGCATCTAAAATTTCAAGGTCGCTTATTCAGCGTGCCAAAGAAAGGCTCAACAAAAAGAAGGGTGGTAATCTTAGACTTTTGTCAAGCTAAACTCTTTCATTCGTTGCGACAAGTTCAAGATGCTTACCCTCTCGCAAGTAAGGACCTTACTTCCGCGTGGAGCCGTCACATGCTCCATCGATCTTACAGACGCATACTATCATATCCCTATAGCCAGGCACTTCCGTCCATTCCTAGGATTCAGGCTAGGAAATCAGACATTCTCATTCAAAGTGATGCCCTTCGGTCTGAATGTAGCCCCCAGGGTATTCACGATAATAGCAGAAGTGGTTCTACAGCAATTGAGAACTCAGGGAATCATGGTAGCAGCATACCTCGACGATTGGTTGATCTGGGCACCAACCGTCGAGGAATGTCTCGAAGCCACCAAAAAGGTAGTTCACTTTCTGGAACATCTGGGGTTCCAGATAAACAAAACGAAATCCAGACTTACCCCGGAGTCTCGTTTTCAGTGGCTGGGAATCCAATGGGATTTGTCTTCCCACAATCTGTCAATTCCAGTGGCCAAACGGAAGGAAATAGCAAAATCAGTCAGGCAATTTCTCAAATGCAAACAAACATCGAGGAGAAACCAGGAGAGAATCCTAGGGTCCCTTCAGTTTGCTTCGGTAACAGATATCCTCCTGAAAGCAAGGCTAAAAGATATAAATCGAATTTGGCGATCGAGAGCAAACACCAAATTTCGAGACAAGTTGTCAGTAATCCCACAGATCCTTCGCAATCAACTCCGTCCATGGTCAAAAGTAAAGAACTTAGCCAAGCAGGTACCCCTTCAATATCCCCTTCCAGTGTTAACCATTCACACGGATGCCTCCCTGTCCGGGTGGGGGGGATACTCTCAGTTCAAACAGGTTCAGGGGACTTGGTCAGTTCAATTTCGCCAGCTTCACATAAACGTTCTGGAAGCAATGGCAGTATTTCTTACCTTGAAGAGACTGCTTCCTCCGAAGAAGTCTCATCTAAGGCTAGTTTTTGGACAGTGCAGTGGTAGTTCATTGCATCAACAGAGGAGGGTCCAAATCCAAGCATGTGAATCATGTCATGATAGCCATCTTTGCCCTAGCAAACAAACACAAATGGCATCTGTCTGCCACTCACCTGGCAGGAGTAAGAAATGTGATAGCAGACGCTCTGTCACGGTCAGTTCCTCTGGAATCAGAATGGTCTCTAGACGACGGGTCATTCCAGTGGATAAGCCTGAGAGTCCCAGGTCTCCAAGTGGATCTCTTCGCCTCACAAGCGAACCACAAGCTCCCTTGCTATGTGGCCCCCAACCTGGACCCTCTGGCTTATGCCACGGACGCCCTGTCGTTGGATTGGAATCAGTGGAGGAAAATTTATGTTTTTCCTCCAGTGAATCTTCTCTTGAAAGTCCTAAGCAAACTAAGGTCTTTCAAAGGGATAGTAGCTCTGATTGCACCGGACTGGCCCAAGAGCAACTGGTATCCTCTTCTTCTGGAATTGGGCCTCCGACCTCAACGGATCCCCAATCCCAAGCTATCACAATCAGTACAAATGAGGACTGTGTTCGCTTCCTCAGGAATTCTCCAGACCCTAACTTTATGGACTTCATGAAGTTTGCGGCTAATAAAGATGCTAATATTGATCCACAGAATATTCTCTTCCTAGAATCAGATAAGAGAGAGTCAACCATTAGACAATATGACTCAGCTGTTAAAAAATTAGCATCTTTCTTGAAAGAATCGAACACTACAACCATGACAGTTAATCTAGCTATATCCTTTTTCAGATCCTTGTTTGAAAAAGGTTTAGCAGCTAGCACTATTACCACTCATAAAATCGGCTTTGAAGAAGATCTTTCAAGTAGGTTTTCAGATAGATCTGACTGAATCTTATTTCACGTCTATTCCTAAAGCCTGTGCTAGACTTAGACCTTCTCAAAGGCCTACTGCAGTTTCATGGTTCTTAAATGATGTCCTCAAACTAGCTTCAGATACTGACAACTCGTCTTGTACATTCATAATGCTCCTGAGAAAGACATTATTCTTATTAAGCCTAGCTTCAGGAGCTAGAATTTCAGAACTGTCGGCTCTATCCAGGGATGCGGGTCATGTGGAATTCCTCCCATCAGGAGAAGTTCTACTGGCTCCGGATCGTAAGCTTTTTAGCCAAAAATGAGGATCCTCTTGCAATGTGGGCCCCTTGGAAAGTTATCCCACTTCCCCAGGATCCTTCTCTCTGCCCAGTATCAACTCTTAGAGCTTTTCTATCTCGTACTTCATCAAGATCCTCAGGTGCTCTCTTCATGAGAGAAAAAGGTGGTACTTTGTCAGTAAAAGGTATTAGGCAACAAATCCTTTACTTCATTAAACAAGCCAATCCTGATTCATTCCCAAAAGCACATGATATCAGGGGAGTAGCACCTCAATTTAATTACTTTCAACATATGAACTTTGAGGATCTTAAAAAGTATACTGGATGGAAATCCCCGACAGTCTTTAAACGTCATTATCTTAAGTCCTTGGAATCTTTAAAATTTTCAGCAGTAGCAGCGGGAAACATTGTTTCCCCTGATACTGCATAGTAGTCGTAGTATAGAGTCCAAGGTCTCCTTTCTACCTACATCATCCAACATGCCTCACCCTATCGCCATGCTACTCGGATATCCTAGCCTTAGCCGCTGAATCATATAGTGGATTGTCCCTTATTTTTTTGCTAGGGACATCCACACTTGTACTGATGGTGTACTTCAGTGTACCTACCCTTATTTTTATTTTTGCTAGGGTAGGACACAATGTGTTGTATATTTTGTAAATATTTTCAAGTAAATCCCTTTTGTTTATATTACACTGCATCATTGTAATTTACTGTGATTACTATTTTTAAGTACTTTCAATTACTAACGTTCTGTTATTTTACTGTTTAGTATAAGTTAGTTTAAGTACTTAGTTTGTATGCTGTAATTGATTTACTTATATTATATCCATCATTTTACAACTGCTTTTCATTTGTTCCTTTTTTCCCATCTTGTCTGTTTCTCTGGTACTCTTTCATAGGCCGACACGAGCTGAGCCCAAAAAGAAAATGGGAATTTTGACGAAGGAAAAATCTATTTCTGGGTGATTGGCTCGTGTCGCCCTATGAAACCCACCCTTTATTGTTTTCCCCCCCCATGCAGGACAAGATGTTTTTAGATTAAGGATGTCCGCTAGGGGCGCTGCTGTCCGTGGCGTACCTCTAGTAGTAGTAGTAGCGGCTGCATCGCCCGTTGGTATCAGCTCTCTCTTAAGGGGATTCTGATTGGAAGTTCTAATTGGTGAATGTCTCGTGGTAGTGATTCCCACTCGCCCCTATTACCATACCGACACTTCTTTTTGAAGAGTGAGCGAGTCAGTTTTACTGACTTTTTCTTAATTTTGTTTTTCTCTGGTAATTTAGATTAATTTTACCTAGAAAGAATGATATTAAGGATCCTTTCATAGGGCGACACGAGCCAATCACCCAGAAATAGATTTTTCCTTCGTCAAAATCCCTTAATTCATCCAGATATTCCCCATACCCACCATGGAGTCACACTTAGAGGACGGGTCGTCCCTTTAATTAGGGTCGTTCCTAGGGGTAAGTACTGGATATAAACACCCTATCCCTTCCAGTGCTAAGGCGTCATGATGTCCGTCGAGATCAGACCCGGCACTGAGGATAGGTTTGACATTAAACTTTCCCCTCACTCGACCACGTCAGGTACTCGAGTTTTACGGGTGAGGTGGCATGCCGTCCATCCTCACCCTCCTTCAAATCCCAAGATTTAGACTAAATCATGTCCAAAACCAAGCAAATAGTCATCATCATAGAATCCATACCTTATTAGGGGAGAAAGGGAGAAAGATGAAATGTTTTTAGAAGAAGGAAAAGGGCTGACTAATTTAGTTGAATCAACAGCTGGGCACCAAGGCCCAGTCGAGAAGGCAGCTCCCACCAGGCATCAGGGCAAGCTGCTGAACCCTAAGCCCCCCATCCTCGGCAAGGCTTCAGCATCTGGGGGGTCCACCATATGAACTTTGAAGACCTTAGAAAGTATACGGGATGGAAGTCACCTAAAGTATTTAAACGACACTACCTTAAATCCTTAGAGGCCCTTAAGTATTCAGCAGTGGCAGCAGGGAAAATTGTTTCCCCTGACACAGCCTAGTCATGTTAAAATATCTAGTCTTAATAGATCTGCCTTCTCTTAGCTCTTTCTCTCCTACCTGCCTCGCTTATAGCCCTTAGCCTTCACCTCGGTATTTTGTCTTGGATTGTACATTTGAACCATTCTAGTACTATGTATATTTATTTATTATTCCCATACGGAAAATATTTTATATTACTTGGTGTAGTAATCACCCTGTTCTTACTGTAAATTGGTTTTGGTATTTGTATATAGTACTTCATAGTATAAGGACCTAGATTTAAGATAATTGTAAAAACTTTATTGTAAGATGTAAATAACTTAATTAAAGAAGGTTGAATTACTTTAAGAATCTAATTTCTCCCTTCCAGTAGCCTTGTAGGTTTTATATCCAAGCTTGTGCGTTCTATTCTCTGTTACTATTTCACGGAGTGACACAGGTTAGGCCCAGAAAAGGGATTTTGACAAAGGAAAAATCTATTTCTGGGCAGTGACCTGTGTCACCCCACCCAGTGAACCCACCCCTGATGTCTTCACCCTGTAGGCCCAAGCTTGGGTGCTATTTTCAGGAATGACGATCGAGGCGCTAGTTGCAGCAGTAGCAGGCAGTAGATGGCTTTGGTGCGGCTCCTCTTTGGAACGGGGGAAATTGACAAAGGAAGAGAATAAATGGCAGGGGACCTCTGGTAGTGGTTTCACTCGCCCCAGTTTTATACCGACACCCTATATAGGGGTGAGCGAACCAGGTTTATTCTGGTATAATCCAATGTAGCTTTTTATCTTGTATATTTGGCAATATTTATACCTTAGAAATGAGTGCTATAGGAATATTTCACTGGGTGACACAGGTCACTGCCCAGAAATAGATTTTTCCTTTGTCAAAATCCCTTTTTTAAGACTGTCTTAGTGAAAAGGGGCCTGCAAGGTGTGGGAAATATTCACTTTCAACTTTCTGTGGAAGGTACAGAAATTTTTTTAGAACTTTTTTTTTCTGGGCTCAGCCCATGTCGCTACGTGAAATGTCCCTTTAGCACACATTTCTAAGGTAAATTATTGCTAACATACCAGAGAAAAAAGCTAATATGGAAATGCCAGAATATTCTGGCTCGCTCACCTTATTTAAAGGTGTCGGTATGGTTTCTGGGGCGAGTGAAACCACTACTAGGGGTCCTTTGCCATTTAGATTCATCCTCCTTCAAAATCCCTCTACTAGAGAGGAGCCGACCTAAGGCCCACTCCCCGCTACCGTTACTGCTAGCACCTCTGACGTCATTCCTTTTCGTTAGCACGATCCAGACCGCACACGTTTTTTCTTGCTCTGTGTTGTGCTCGCTCTGGATTTATTATTCTTCATCATGCAACGTCAAGACTCATCTGCATCCAAGTTAAGTTCTGCTAATAATGTTTTACATCATTTAAAGACGGCCAGGGCCCATTTAACCATTTTATTTTGGTTGTTATAGACGGCGTCCAGGACGGCTTTGTTCCCGCGGCTTGCTCCCACGTGTTCCATTGTTTCGTGCTACACTCGGTCTTCTATACCATTTGTGCTCGAATTATTTAGCAGTACATTATTGACGTATCATTGATATTATTTATGTAATTTTTCACACGGGGGTTGTTTAGGAGTTTGCTCTAAGCTCGTAGCCTACATCGCTTCCTTCAGCTCAGAGTTCATGCATGCATGTTCTTTTAGTTGTCAGGTCTCTATGATAGGCTCCCTAAAGGACTCAGGTCCTTTCTTTTTGGTCCTGAGCTACCCTGGTCACTGCCCTACGTTTCTACGTATCAGCATAGGCCAGCTGCTTTGAGTCGCTAAGGTCGCCCTCCTTTCTCGGTTGGTCCGATCCAGCTTCTCCAGGACTCTTCCTTATCTTCTCCATCATATTTCTTCCTTCTCCCCCATGTTTTGCTAGGATGTTATTGATATTCATGCTTTTCGAGACGGTTTGGGCTGGCCTAGGCCACCTTCGATCGCATGGTCTTTCTCACCGCGTGGCTCATCCCACGGCCGAGAAGGGTCCAGGCGACTGCTATGAGCCACCCAGCGTCGGTCCCTAATGCTTACTCCGGGGGAGATACGCTCGTTCACGTTGTCCCTGGCAACCGATCTGAGCTCCCTCCCTTCCTCCCCCCACCACACGGGGGATATGGGAGTTAGCTGGAGGACACTTGACGCCGGCTTGGCTCAATACCGCTCTCCCCATAGAGTACCGAGGGGACCCCTGCCTGGCCGAGTCTCGGTTGGCCATCAGGCTCGGTTACGCTTGGCTCTCCTCGGTTCTCAGGCCACGCTCCCCTACCCTGAGTCATCATCCTCCCCCGCTCCGGCGGATCAGGGCTCCGGTATTGCCAGGTCCCAGGACCAGTGACTGTGGGCGAGCTCCGGCATCATTTCAATACCTCATGCATGTTTACGTTTATTCTTAACATCCATTATTTTAGTTTAAGTTGGCGGAGACCCCGCTCCCCATCTGGGTTTCACCACCTACTTATTCTAATTTTAAGTTTTTATGGCGGGGTTATCCACCCCGCCATCCATTATTGGTCCCCTCCTGCTCCTCACCCGCCGTCCCAGTACTCCTCGCTCCGGCATATAAGTTAGGTACTACTCCCGTCTCAGTGATCTTTTGTCCTCCGGCAACGCCGGAGACACACTGATTCAAGTTTTACCAACCCTATCGGACACTCACCACGTTACACGGCAGAAGAGCAGGTAGAGACTGATCCTTGGTATTATCTATTAACTCCGGTGCATTCCGGTGTTATGATATATCACATCACGGACTTAGTCCAGGATGTTAGTGTTGATACTCATGTATCATTTCACTTACAGGTCACCCACTGCATGGAGTCGGGCTGCAATGCCGTACTGCAAGACCCCTGTGGGCACGAGGTTTGCCGGACCCACGCTACCTGTGTGATCCGGTACAACGATTCATTGGTTTGGCACCACGAGAGCGGCACGATCTGCTACAAGTTCGTGGATCAGGTCTCCTCCGGGGTAAGTAGGCCTCCGGATGCTAACCTTGTCATATTTAATTCATTGACCAATATAATTCGTGATATATCAATTAGCATATATTTTAAGTTAATCTTAAGTAGCCTTAAGTATTAATACTAACTCTCTTTCAGGGTGCCCAAGCGGTTAGGGACGCCGCTTTGACCACTTTGAAGGCCTGGGTTGGTAGCTTTGGACGGAATGTCACCAAGGGCCAACCCTACATTCTGTCCAAGGAGATGGCCACCCTCATCTTCCCCGGCGGAAAGACCGCCTCCTATGTGGACCTGGAGGCGGCGGCTCCTCTGATCGCCACCATCCAAGAGCAGGTCGCACTAGCTTCGGAGGAACCAGCGAATCAGGAGGTCCTGCGAGAAGTAGCAGCGCTTGACCTCAACCTCGAGCCCATGACGGTAGGTGCCACAAGTAGGGATGTAAGTGAGGCAGGTTTAGTAGGGGCTCAAGGTCTTCCCTTGAGCCCATCTAGAGCTTCTTCCCCTACTTCTTCTACTTCTTTTCAGGGATTCACCGGGGATGGGCAGTCGGTCAGACCGAAGTCCACCCAGGTGATCCCTAAAGTCAAAGGTAAGCGTGACTTTAAATCGCTTCAAAAGCCACTGTCCAAGAAGTCAGGTTCTAGCAGCGCCCATAAATCTTCGGCTCACCATCCCGGAGTGGACAAGACTAGAATGACTTCGTACTCGGAGGGTTCCAAGTCCAAGTCTTCTAGGGACAAGGCTCAGCTCTTCTCCGACCCTGAGCCTTCAACCTCTACAGGAACCCGTCCTAGGACTCCCAAAGAAAAGGTGGAACCTTCACCTTTCGACCCGGACACCTTCACTGCAAGTATTTCGGCCAATATTATGTAGCAGATGTCTGGTTGGGAACTTAGTGCAAAATAAGTTCCAAGAGATGTTCACCCTGATCTCGTCTTCTTTGAAGAAGTCAGGCCAGTCAATCCGAGCCATCTCGGAGAGAATAGTCACTCAGGAGAACCTCATTGCACGTCTCCGAGAAAATCCTGCGACAGGTCTTGCACAGCCCGGCATGGTAGCCCAAACCATGCCGGACTCACGTACTCTCCCTAATTTCACGGTAAGCAATCCCTGGAGGATTTCTTCCCACGCTCCCTTCGTAGACGGGATGCTGACATTGGAGGGCTGTGGAACTCGAAGGCCTGAGGACTTCGAGTTCCATCCGGCAGATCTGCAACCCCCCTTCATCGGCTATGCTCGTCTTACGGAAGCAGCGATGAGGAGAGAAGACAAGATCCCGAAGGAGACGGTCATCCTCTCCAGGGATCAAGCTCAATGTGAATGGCTTAGGAGCCTGGAGGAGTGGCAATGCAACAACACCAGGGTCCAAGGCTTTAAAAGCGCCTTCACGATTTTCACCGTGGACGCAGAAACGCCCATCCCGTTCACTTCGAAGGTAGCAGAGCTCACTTTACAGGCTGCGATGAAAGATGAGCCAATGCCGCAGCTCCGGGAGACGGAACCTACATCCCTCCTGCTCCCCGGAACAGACGATCTATGGTTAGATCTCCCGGCCACCTTTTCGGTCGGGAAACTTAAACTGGACTGTGCCATCTCTCAGTTTAGCGAGAGACTACCCAGGCTTCCGGACAGCCTCATCCAAGCTGAATTCAACGCCAGAATGAGATTTCCAGGTCCCTCAATACTCTAGTTATGACGGAGGTATCGGCTCTGATCTACGGAGAAGAGCTGCTATTCAAAATCATAGCAAAGTCACAACTGTATACAATGCAATGTGACTTAAATGATTTCGTCATAGCTAAAACATGTTCTGGTGGAGGCCACCATCCGACATGAGCCCAATAAGCTCTTAGCTGCTTCCATCTGGGGTGCTGATCTCTTCCCAGAATCGATAGTGAACTCAGTTCACTGCAAGGCAACCAGACTCAATCAGAGTGAAGGTTCGCTGGGGATTGATCAGCAAGAGGAACTCGGAATCGGCCGCATCAAATAAGAAATCCAAGAAGCCTAGGAAATTCCAGCCTTTCCAGGCTCCTCAGCAACAGGCGGTGATGCAGGCATTTCCGGTATCACAAGTACTGCAACCGTCCACCTCCAAGGCGCAACCACAACAACAGTTTGTGCTGGTGGCGCAACCTCAGCATGCACAGGCTTTGACCTCCTACGCTGTCTCCCCGGCTTTCAACCCGGTGTTTGAAAGCCAGTCCTTTCAACCATTCAACAGGTTTGGGAGGGGTAGCAGAGCTAGAGGTGCCTTCCGCCAGAAAGGCGGCGGAAGAGCATCTAGCCGAGGTAAGAACTTACGAGGAGGGCGCGGGACACGCCCTTCCCCGAGCCAGTGAGAATCCTCAGGTAGGAGGGAGACTGTTCCTCTTTTGCCACAGATGGAGGTTCAGCAAATGGGCCCAAAGTATTGTGTCCAAAGGCCTAGGCTGGAGCTGGATCAAAGGTCCTCCTCCATCCAAAACCTTCCATCAACAACCAACAGCGGAATTGATAGAGTACGCTCAAGAACTCCTTCAGAAAGGAGTAGTGTCAAGAGTCAAGCATTTAAAGTTTCAAGGTCGCTTGTTCAGCATGCCAAAAAAAGGCTCAAACAAACGAAGAATAATTCTAGACTTGTCCCGTCTAAACTTATTCATTCGTTGCGACAAGTTCAGAATGCTGACCATCTCGCAGGTGCGGACCTTACTACCCCGTGGGGCCATCACCACCTCTATAGATCTTACAGACGCATACTATCATGTTCGAGTAGCAAGACACTTCCATCCGTTCCCAGGCTTCAGGCTAGGGAACCAGGCATTCTCCTTCAAGGTAATGCCTTTCGGGCTCAATATAGCCCCCAGAATATTTACAAAACTGGCGGAGACAGTCGTTCAAGAACTCAGGTCTCAAGGAATAATGCTAGTAGCTTATCTGGACGATTGGCTCGTTTGGGCCACAAGCATCGAGGAATGGCACAAAGCAACGGTCAAAGTAATCCAGTTTCTGGAACACCTAGGGTTCCAGATAAACAAGACCAAGTCCCGGTTAACACCGGAGTCTCGCTTTCAGTGGTTTGGCATTCAATGGGACTAGGACTAGAACTTCCACACTCTATCAATTCCGTCGTTGAAGAAGAAAGAAATAGCCAAGGCAACCAGACAAATTTCTCAAGTGCAAACAGACGTCCTGGAGGAACCAGGAAAGGATCCTAGGCTCTCTCCAATTTGCTTCGATAACAGACGTTCTGTTAAAAGCAAAACTGAAAGATATAAACCGGGTCTGGCGCTCAAGAGCAAACAACAGATCCTGAGACAAAACTAGCCACTGTCCCGGCGATCTTATGCAAACGCCTCCGCCCCTGGATGAAGGTCAAGAATTTGTCGAAGACAATTCCCCTTCAGTTCCCTCCGCCGGCACTAGTTATCCACAGATGCGTCACTAACCGGCTGGGGAGGGTACTCTCAGTACAAGAAGGTACAAGGAACCTGGTCCCTTCCATTCTGCCAGCTTCATATCAATGTACTGGAAGCTATGGCAGTGTTCCTCACCCTGAAAAAGCTTCATCCAGCCAAGAAATCTCATATCAAACTGGTGCTGGACAGTGCAGTGTAGTACACTGCATCAACAGGGGAGGCTCCAAGTCAAGCCATGTGAACCATGTCATGATAGCCATATTTTCATTGGCAGCCAAGAACAAATGGCAACTGTCCGCCACCCATCTAGAGGGAGTAAGGAACGTAATAGCAGATGCGCTATCTCGTTCAGTCCCATTGGAGTCAGAGTGGTCCCTGGACAAGGCAGTCATTCAACTGGGTCTGTCAACAAGTCCCAGGGCTTCAAGGTGGATCTCTTTGCCACGGAGTCGAACCACAAACTCCCTTGTTACGTGGCTCCCAACCTGGACCCTCTGGCTTATGCCACGGACGCCATGGCTATAGATTGGAATCAGTGGAAGATTTACATCTTTCCTCCAGTGAATCTTCTCTTGAAGGTTCTGAACAAACTCGGGACGTTCAAGGGACACATTGCTCTAATAGCTCCCAATTGGCCCAAGAGCAATTGGTTCCCACTACTACTGGAATTGGGACTCCGACCTCAATGGATTCCCAATCCCAGGCTATCACAACTAGTACAAACGAAGACTGTGTACGCTTCCTCAGGGATTCAGAAAACTCTAACTTTATGGATTTCATGAAGTTTTTGCGGCAAAAAGGGATGTCAACAGCGACCCTTTCCCAAAAATATCCTATTCTTAGAATCGGATAAACGGGAATCAACCCTACGTCAGTATGACTCAGCAGTTAAAAAACTAGCTATATTCCTGAGGAATTCTGAAACCCAAACCATGACAACCAATCTGGCTATATCCTTTTTTAGGACACTGTTTGAAAAAGGTTTAGCAGCAAGTACTATTACTACTACTAAATCTGCACTCAAGAAAATCTTCCAGTTTGGTTTCAAAATAGACCTAACAGACTCTTATTTTTCATCTATCCCCAGGGCCTGTGCTAGACTCAGGCCATCAGAGAGGCCTAAGTCTGTGTCATGGTTCTTAAATGATATTCTCAAACTGGCCTCAGACACTGATAATGAATCATGTGACTTTTTACCCCTCCTGAGGAAAACATTATTCCTTTTAAGTCTAGCTTCAGGAGCCAGGGTATCTGAACTGTCGGCTCTATCTAGAGACTCTGGTCATATAGAGTTTCTCCCTTCAGGAGAAGTATTACTTTCTCCAAATCGTCAATTTCTAGCTAAAAATGAGGACCCACTAGATAGGTGGGCCCCGTGGAAAATTTTCCCACTTCCACAGGACCCATCCTTATGCCCAGTTACTGCCCTAAGAGCATACCTAAATAGGACGGCCCTAAGATCTTCAGGCCCTTTATTTATGAGGGAAAAAGGTGGCACTATTTCCTTAAAAGGAATTAGGCAACAAATATTATATTTCATTAAACAAGCCAGCCCAGAGTCCTTCCCTCGTGTACATGACATTAGGGCAGTGGCTACCTCTGTTAACTACTTTCAGCATATGAATTTTGATGATCTGAAAAAGTATACAGGCTGGAAATCTCCGACAGTATTTAAACGCCCTTATCTTAAGTCCTTAGAAGCACTTAAATTTCCAGCAGTGGCAGCGGGAAACACAGTTTCCCCTGACACTGCTTAAATAATAGTAAGTAGTTTAAATCTAGATCTCTCCTTTCTACCTGCCTCACTGACATTCTTGCCGTGGCTCTGCCACCATGTAGCCTTTGTCGTACCTTGGATGCCACGTGTTGTACATAGTTGTGATGTTTCCTTGTATTTTAATTTTAGGATTAATTACACTTTAATTTAATATTGTATCTAATTTTAAGGTTAACTATATTTTCCTGCATTTACTCTTAAGTTTTCAGTACCTTTGTTACCCAGTTCGTAACTTTATTCTTAGATTATACCAATTAGCCTTAATTGTTTTTTATTTTTCCTACAATATTCTTTTTGTACTCCATTGTTCCAAGCTTATGTGGCCATTTCTCTGGTACTATTTCACGTAGCGACACGGGCTGAGCCCAGAAAAGGGATTTTGACGAAGGAAAAATCTATTTCTGGGCAAGGGCCCGTGTCGCCCAGTGAAATCCCACCCTTCTCTTGTACCCCCCCTTTTTTGGCCCAAGCTTGGGTGCTAACTCCAGGTATGACGTCAGAGGCGCTAGCAGTAACGGTAGCGGGGAGTGGGCCTTAGGTCGGCTCCTCTCTAGTAGAGGGATTTTGAAGGAGGATAAATCTAAATGGCAAAGGACCCCTGGTAGTGGTTTCACTCGCCCCAGAAACCATACCGACACCTTTAAATAAGGTGAGCGAGCCAGAATATTCTGGCATTTCCATATTAGCCTTTTTCTCTGGTATGTTAGCAATAATTTACCTTAGAAATGTGTGCTAAAGGGACATTTCACTGGGCGACATGGGCCCTTGCCCAGAAATAGATTTTTCCTTCGTCAAAATCCCTTTCTTATACCATGAGCATATGGTACATATTTTTTTGTCTTTCCACTGGTGATGTTTATTTTAGTTTTTCTGTTAAATTGGTCATCCTTAAATTTAGCTCAGTCATGGGTGTATGCATTGATACATATATATTAGCCCGGACTGTAGGGGTTCAAGTAAAACCCTATTTTGCAACAGCAAAGAACAGATGGAAATACTTTTTAACTTTAATGAAATATGAACTTCCATAGTGTATGTATGAAAGTCATCAATTAAAGACTGTATGTCACCTCTTGGATATCACAAACAACCTCATGAACAACTTTATGAATTTTTCAATGAATTACAAAAGCTCTGTAAGGACTAGAAAATATAATGTATCAGTGATAATACAACAATATCCACCAAAGAATATCACTCCAATGCATCTACAAAAGTAACCTTATTGAATCTCCTAGCATAATATCTATTCATATTCTCCAGCATGCAGTCAACTGGAGTACATAAGCCTGAATAATCTCGGTTTCTCCTGTGGACTACATCAACAACTAGTATGAGGAAGAAATGCTGCTTGTATGAATATTCATTGCACTCTAAAGTTGAGTGTCCTGCATAGGAAGCTACTTATAAACAGCAGCAAGATACCTACAGCCTGTCAATTTGAAACAAGCAGAAGCAGTGCTAAAATTCTACCAATGCCAATGATTCAAGTTACTAAACAAGGCTTAAAAAGCCAAGAAAACTGATACCATTTATTAAGTGGATAAGGCTGAAACTGATTGATTTTATTATGACAAGTGTTTAATCATCTATGGCATGTTTAAATCAACACTGATTGCAATGAATTGATTTAGTAGTGAGGGGAAAGAAAACTTTTTATAAAGAATCAAAAGAATAAAAATATGAAAGCTGAAAAATTTAGTCAAAGAAAAGTATGCAGTCTAAGTAAATGTAACAAACAGTTGGTGGCAATTGTTGGTAAAATGAATGCAAGGGGTAGCAAATACAGTGGATGATGTAACTTTGGGGAACAGATACAGTAAGAGATATATGGTAGTGAAATTAGCTAAACCATAGAACTTGAGAAGAAAATGTACAAGCATGGCTAACTTATTTTAAAATACACCCTTAGAGGGAAAATCTTTCTAAAAGCACAATAGATCCCATGTAATAAAAAATTTGATTTAAAGTACATGTTAGTATACCTTATCCCATGGGGGGCACATCTTCGGTATGCCTTGCATGGTACACTTTGGGTGGTATCAAGTCTTTGTAGCATTCCTTTGACTCCAGCTCAACAATCCCCATAAAGGGAAAATGTAACCTTGAAACTAAAAACTACTTCCATTATAAAGCTTCAATCTTGAAGGAAAGTTATAAATTCTTGATAGGGTAACTATTAATGCTTGATACCATGACAAGAAGCTTATGCTGTTCTGTACATCTCCATCTGAAGAAATCTAGAATGGATGATGCTCTAGGGTTGGCCAAAATACTAAGTCAAATCCTAAGATCTTCATTTTTCGATAAAAAAGTTGAAAGATCTGCGCAAGAAGCAACCACACTTAATTCACCTATCTCTCCTGAACATGGTGATAAATCAACACCTGCAGCTTCATATAGTGGACAAGTGTGCAGCTTATAAACCACCCATGTAAGGGTCCATTAACCTACATGTGGGTTTCTCTCTGACCAACCTCAAAAAAAAAAAAAAAAAAAAAAAAAAAAAAAAAAAAAAAAAACACTAGTAGCTGTGAGAAGGGCACACACTAGCCGTTAAAATTTACAGTATTGCTGCTCAAGGAGTGGTACCTATCTAAAGGGAGACTGAACAGCCCATGGCAACTACTGTACTCAGCAGATCTTGCCCAGGCATGCATGCTAAGCTTATACAATGAAAGGGGTACATCCATTATTTCTCAAAAGCTAAAAACTGGCCTTTCCAAGAAAGCTATTGCAACAACCCAGAAGATTCTATATCACCCAATAAAGAACAGGCAAGACAAGTGCTATAAAACTGCATTTTGCAAAAGTTTCAGTGGCTCTGAAACTTCAAAGGGATTTAGGACTGACAAAATTCCAAAAGCAGTGGATTTAATACCACGTTCATGTACTTCAGTACAAAAGCTCCTCAACAGAATGATTTTACAAATTTCATCAACTATTTACCCTCCATGTCATGTGCTACTATGCTACTTTGTTCAGCCGTGTAACAATAATCCCTCAAAAGTGCAGGTTGAATTTCTGTATGCAAATCTAAAGTACACAAACATTAAATACTCATGAACCCAAAGCCTGCATGCATGGCACACTGAACACTGATGGAAATGAGTCTGCAGTATCAGTGCAACTAATTAATCTGTAATTTCCACTCCTGAGTCGCTAGCATTGAGTACAATGCTTGTAGTTCTTTATTAGTTAAGAGTAACAAACTGCCTCTGGTTGTTGCTCAACTTAACCTGTAGTAGCGCAGCAGTAAAACCAGGAGCACCTCTACTTAAGTGGGAGCTTTGTAGCAAAAGAGTATTCAGATTGCTCAAAGTATTAGTGGAAGTTATGTAGCTCAAGGAGTTATCAGATGGCTAGCAAAACTTTAAAACTTTTCTGGGCACAGAACTGCAAAGAAAACAACCAGATAACACTTATTACCTGCACTAAAATAAAACCACAACCCATCCACTGAGAGTGGTGGGTGCTCTGTGTACATTGTACCCCTTGGCTCCCTAAAATCTGACACCTTACAACAAGGTGAAGAGATGGTGTTAGAACATCTTATGATTCCTTCTTCCAAAGCCTCATGCCCGTTATTGATAATCAAAAGGTACTGCTAGAAATTTAACACTGTTTCCTGTAGGATGATTGTAGAATGGATGTAAGGGACAAGTGGAGCCCGAAAATTAGAGGAAAACAACTTTTATGACATCTTTAGCTTTCAGTCAAAAAGAAGGAAAATGCTCCCCTAAATCTGAGGGTATCACTGAAAATAAATTCATTATTATAAAGAACCAGAGTTCTAAATGGCAGACGAAACAAGATCTAGCCATAACACCTTAGGTTATGGATGGCATTTGAAGTAGTAGATTCTTTTCATGAAATGCCTGAACATAGCTGGACAGAGAGATCTCTATTCATCTCAGATCTGGTAAGCACTGTTGGGTGCTCAGAGAATGAGCTGGTGCCAGGTTGTGGTGGGAGCCCCAAGTTTTAGTTCGAGGACAACAGGAGCTCTTGCTATCACACAACAGAAAAGATGGCCACAAACTTCCATTTTCTTCCAGGTAATACTGGAACCCTCCAACTGTACAAAAGCTCTCTATTCCTCCTCAAAGTTAGTGAGAGCTTATGGGCGCTCAGAGACCTGGCCAACGCCAGGTAGTAGGCAAGGCCACAGGACCTGGCCATCATCTAATTACTAAACATTTGGGAGCTGGAGGGCAAGGCTAGGAGTTTTGGTTAGAGCTGGTGCCCGGCTGTAACTGGTAAATGAACAAAACTTGTTATTGAGTCAGACTTAGCATGATTACCTTTCCCATCTCTCAAATGTCTTTTGTAGCACCTCTGAAAAAAGCCCCTCCTATCCGATAAACACCCGGACAGCCCAGAGCCCGTCCACATAAGAGTGTACTACCCTTGATGGTGTCTCTAAAGTGAGATTGTTCAAGAACGTACAAAAGGTGGAAGAATTCTGGGATAGTCCATAAATCCATTGCAGCATATTGGGAACCATAATTCCAATTCAGAACAGGGCAACGAGGGACTTGGTAACACTTTGATGAGTCTGAAAAAATCAAGCCCTTCCTTGACCATATCGAACAGTGGAAGAGCATAGAAATCAAAGTTGAAAAAATCTTGCAAAATGGTGTCCATGTTACAAGGTTCCTTTAAGGTGGGAGACAGCCAAGGTCAGCCTGCCCCACAGATAGCACATAACTCACAGAACGGGAATCAAGGTCCACTCAGGAGTAAGAGTGGGTTTCTGACGGTTCTGTTTCTCTGCCAGAAAACTTGATTAATCATTCACAGTAAAAAAAACTCTTCACTTGTGGGCAAGTGTTAGAGTAAAAATGTAAGAACTGTGGTGATGTCTCAAGGAATACCTCAGTCTAGGCTCTCCTGGCATTTGTAAGGAGGTTTCATTCTCCAGGGGATATGTCCCAAAAAATAACTCCTGGTTTCCTCAGCGGGCTCCCTCGATTAGAATGAGGAATGAGAAGTAGTCTAAAACTAGTCTCATGATGAGGGACCTGTTTCAGACGACTAAAATTCAAGTCTAGGGAAAGAGACTGTGGAGCCCAGCTATGATACTCTGTCCCTGCTGGTCTTGCGGGACAGACTGAAGTTCACGACCAGAAAAGAAAACAGAAGAAAGCGGAGAGTAGACTTGAGAGAAGGCTTGTGTCATAGTTATTGAAGCCTAATCTCCCAAACTGGCAGACTACCTCATGAGACGAGTCTGAGATTTCTTCCAGAGTCTGTAGGTGGACATGACAACATATCTTTTATAACCAGGAACTCCATTCAAATACAACGAGGAATGGACAACAGTTCTGTACAGTTCGTCTCTGAAAACCAAACAAATTTGTAGAACATCTTGCGACTCGCAGATAACTAAGTGGACTAGTTGCCAACCCTGTCAATACTTGACAGCCACGGACACATAGCCATCAGAGCGGGATCAACTTCCTATGCCGTAACCCCCAGCGTTGACTCAAAAACACCTCGTACAGACTGAAAACATGCAGCACTGTACTTGGCTAAAACTAATATCTGATATGCTTAAAGGAACTTGGAAAGTCCATAGGGGACAAAAGCTTGGCCACATGGATAAAAAAAAAAAAACTTGGCCATTGGATTAATAAAAAAAAAACTCTAGAACCCAAATAGGAGTAATAACTTCTGCTCCAGTGAAACACAATGCTCTGAAAAAACTTACAAAAAAGAATTAGGCCTTCAGCGGTGGTAGCCTAGTATAGCTAGAAAGAGCCAAGCGAACTGGAGCAGGAGCCGGGTACTTGGGATTTGGCATCAGGTGCCTGAAAGCCAGTGCCAGGAGCTCTGACGGTGATCATGCACTGCTTGTGAAAGGATTCATGGAACTCTTTTTCAGTCTGGTTCCCAAGAAAGCCTATCCATAAAAGAGTGCTCAAGAGAGCATATATGCCTTCTGAAAGTAGCTGTGATTCTCTTGGTAGACGGCTGAGGCTGGCAACACTTGTAAGTCTCCAGTCTTCTTGGAGTTAAAACAAAAAAGATCCTTTCTCCAAAATCTTGACAAGAACTTCAACCAGGAGGACTAATTTTGAACCATCAAAAGGAGTAGTAATGAAAAAAAAAAACATTTGTCTTGCTCCCTTAAAAACCACAGTCAGGCTCCCAACTCTCTGTAGAGGGACAGCTTTCTTCAACAAGCTCATAAATTCATCCACCAGTGTCCCTGTCTGGAAAAGTCAGTGCTTTGAGACACTAATTGACGACAGAAAAGGGTGCAATTTGGCCCATCCGGAACTCTAGGCAAAGGTGGAACAGGTCGAAAAGAGGAAATACCACCCAAGTGATTGTATGGTATTCAAAGGAGAGAGTCCGATGCTGAAGAATGATAACAGATGATTAGAGACTAGAGTTGGCCACTAGAAGACTGGAGCTAGTCTTCCAAATGGAAATTGTGCTCGAAAAAGAACAGCATCATGTTCTTCAAAGAGAAAGTCACCAAGCTAAAGAGATTGGTGTTAGCCACTAGTAGGCTGGTGCCAGATGCCTGAGAGATGGTGATACGGC
The DNA here is from genome assembly GCF_015104395.2 of Macrobrachium nipponense. NCBI lineage: Eukaryota > Metazoa > Arthropoda > Malacostraca > Decapoda > Palaemonidae > Macrobrachium > Macrobrachium nipponense. Next base: position 23,591,679 of record NC_061109.1, on the reverse strand, counting down.
ACTTGGGCGCTATCAAGCGTCATGGAACGCTCAAGCAATATCAGGTACTCTTGGAAGCTTGGGTGCTATTGGTTGCCCTTGGAAGCTTGGGTGTTATGGGAGTTTGGGCGCTTATATTCTGCTCTGAAAAGCGCTTCTTCAATGACAGATATACTAAAAAAAATGCCATTGGTGCTTTGTTTGCACTGGAGTGACACTAGAATAAGAGCACATCTCTATGGACACCTTTCCAATGGCTGTCCGCCGACAACTGCGAACAACAGGCTTGACTGAGGGGTAGCTATCTGGGGGCAAAACCCTTTTCGACTCCTGTGGACTGACAGTATGTCTCCTCCTTGGTTTAGGGGAGTCTGACAGGGACTGGGTTTAGAAGAGCCAATAGGGCTGGATAGCAGCCTCTTCCACTGCAAATCCAGTAAGACGCCTTTCTAGTGGCTATCTGTCGAGACCGGGGACCAACAACAGGCTCAACTGAGAATGCATCTACCCTTGTGTAAACCCCCCAACCTCCATTGGACTTCCAGTATGTCTCCTCCCAGGTTAAGGGAGTATGACAGGGACCTTTGTTTAAGAGAATTGTGGGCTGAGTAGTCACCTCCGCCACTTCACAACACTTCACTTAATTACACGGTTAACATTAGTAACCCAGACACAAGACCGGCAATGGTACAATAAGGAAGCAAGGGAGCCAGCCGCAAGAGCAAGTGGAGAAAATTAATGAGGGTCAGTAGAAGGAGAGAAAATTGATGTAGGGAGAGAGTTGGCACCAGGCTAGCAGGGCACCAGGAGAGCTGGTAGCAAAATGATTGAAATTTCCACAATAAGCACATTTTTTCTATATGTAATATATTTTTGAGGAGGAAGAACTACACTACAAAGTTTACAAGAGTGCTGTTTCATGCTTTTATCACAAACTGTTTCCTGACCTTGTAAAAAAAAACTCATAGCACAGTACCAGGGTGCCAAGAATGGTGCTAATCTCCTCTAAAAAGCAAGCAAAATACTTACTAAGCACAATTTTCTCCCCACTAGGTACTGCCATTACATTTCCAGTTCTCTGCAAGGAAAAGTGTAAAATGATTTTCAATTAATCATTTACTAACAACAGAAGTACACAGGGTACAATTATACAGGCATATCTCAAATCCTATCAAATGCTACTGAGAATTGCAGATATGCCTATCATTACTGAAAATATATGTCCGGTGGCTAGCACAACATCAACGTTTAGTGCACTACTCGGAAATGGAAATTAACCTTTACCAACCATAACTGAAGTACACCGAGTATCATCATACATACATATCTCAACTAATATAACACATTATTGAGATGTGTAGATATGCAATTCATTAACAAAAACATCAGTCCGTTAGCAAATACTATATGTAGTACAGTGTTCCCCCGTATTCACAGGGATGGGTACCAGATCCCCCCCACGAATAGTTAGAACCCATGAATAGTTGCAACCCATATAAAAATGCTTTTTTGGGATCAAGCCGTGTCGCCGGGTGAAATGTCTCGTTAGCCATTTCTAATATATATAACTAATGCTAAATATACCAGAGAATAAACCAAAGGGACTGACTGAGGTTACTACCCTCAGGCAAGCACTTTTATAAAATAAAAATGTCGTGTATAAACCAGGGGCGAGTAATACAGCCACGTTTCCTTCAACCCCACAGAAAGATCCACATCAACAATCCCCAAAACATGAGGCGCTGTTATACAGGCCGCCTCCCCGCAACCAACACCCTCCTCCCGAGCGCCATCTACAACATCTTAAGTTAGCACAGCGACATTGTAGCACGAGATTTTTGTCTCTGTTTAAATTTTAAGATTGTGTCGCTTTATTGTGGATTCTACGATGGCAGCTTCCGTACCATCTAAGTTGAGTACCCAGAACATGCTTTGATTTACTTTTTAGGTGGTAGATTGCCGTTTTTTAAGACTTTTAAGCTCGTTTTTGTTGGCGCTTCGCGTGGCGTCATCGCGGGCTTCATCAGCAAGGCGGCCCGTTGTTTGCTCTTTGGCGATATTTCTACCTAATTTTGTAAATTTATGATCTGTATGCGCCTGGTTTTCTTTGGAGTGTCTTGTTGTAGTTTTAGTTTGTGATATCGGCACCTTATGGCTAGGATCGAGTTTTAATCGTTCCTTTATATACTGGTGCTTTTTTATATATATATATGTATTTATACGTAAGGAAGATACTCTTTGATTTCCAGTGTTAGGGAGTTCTAGTACTCCTTTATTTAGCATTTATTCAGGTCTTTTATACATTTAGTTAGAGCTTTATCGCAAGGTAAATTCACCCCTTTTACCTTTTGTTGTTAGGCCTAGCACCTAGGTTAGGTTGCTCTCTGAACCCCGCGTGGTGGCATATCTGTGCTGTTTTTAAGCGTAGGCTATGTGTTGGATCTTTTAGCTCTTGTTTTCTGGAATTTTGGTCCCAGGTGATTCAAATTTAATCTTATTAGGGCTATAGGGGTTCTAATTAGAGTAACCTAGCGTAGGTTATTTAGGCTAGCCTAGCCTAGTAGGCTACTTCTTGTTCGCCGTCTTTCTTTCAGTCTTTCCTCTTTTGACATTCCATCAACGGTCGGTTAGCTGTTGGGAAACAGCGCCTGATCTTTAATTTTAGCCTATAGGCTTGCCTTTAGGCATGGATCCTGCCCGTTTGATGGAGTAGGTTTCATATTAGTTCATAGAACTTGTTACCTACTAGTCACCTTTAGAGAGAGAGACAGTTAGAAGGGAGGCGGATGGGAAGTGGGGAACGTTTGCAGTGTTAACTTGTGGGTCTCAGGTTGACTTGGTTGTCTTCATAGAATGTCGTTTCTTTATCTCCACCCGCCGGACTCCGGGGGGCAGAGTGAGAGACTGTTCTTTATTTATTTACATCTTTCATCCCCTCTCCGTTCTATTTAGACATGAAGGATTACAAGATTGATGTTGTTTGACAACCAGTTCCTCACGGTTTGACTCATTTTGTTTTCATTTCAAACGTGACTTGCTCCTTCCTTCGCGTCCCGGTAGATCCGGGATTCCAGCAGGGAGGGGTAGGTCTCCTCCCCACATTTGTTTATGTTATTATAGTATACATAGATCAAATTTGATGTTACTTTCCTGCTGAATTTCAAGTCGTGGTAGGTTCGGAGATCTGGGCCCGGATACGTTTGAATTTCATAAGGAATTGGTTGATTTACGTATACGATTGTCTGCTAATTCATTCGGGATCGTGGTAGGTCTAGTATCTAGGCCCGGATACCTTCCTGACGGATTGGGATCACTAACATTCATGTAGTTTTAGCTCTAACTGTGTTTAATTTTTATCCGGTCGGTGGTAGGTCTATCAGTATAGGCCCGGATACCGTCAGGATAATGAAATTTATATTGTTTAGCATGTTCTATACTTATATCATTTTGTCTTATACCGTTTTTTCTAGACGTTGGCAGGTCCTGAAAAACGGACCCGGATATCGTCCGGAAATAACGGTTGTTCATATATTGTATTTATCTTTTACCCATGTCCTCTTCGTTAAGAGATTCTGTAGTCCGGCGATGCCGGATTACTATTTTAGTCGAGGCACACTGGGGTTTCAAGAGATATTTTATTTGTTTTTCCGAGTTTCCTTTCCTCCTGGCTGTTTTATGTTGGCATCTTCTCATTCCGGCGACGCCAGATTTTGAGTTGAGGGAGAGTGAGGATTCTCAAGAAAAATGTAAATCTGTATCATCCAATTTTCCGGGGGGTATCCCTGGAAATTTGCTGTTATAATTTAGCATGATGATTGGTTGATACTCATATTTTAATATCTCTTACAGGTGTTACAGTGTGCTGAGGTGGGCTGTTCCGCCATGCTCCAACAGCCGTGCGGGCATGTAGAGTGCCGCACTCACTTGGCATGTGCAGTCCAAGTTCTGGAAGAGACGGTCTGGCATTATGAGAGATGCCAGGTCTGCTATGATCTCTACGCACAGATCACTGATGACTCGGTAAGTAGACATATAATCTGGGTTTACTGTTCTCTGTTTTATTGGATGAATGGTTCTTTTATACATCTGGAGTTATTTTTACCTGCGTCTGATCGAGGATTCTCTTCCAGGCCCCCAGCCCCAAAGAGGTGAAAAAGAAAGATGCGGCACTCGCCACCTTGAAGGTTTGTGGGTAGGTGGCTTTGGAAGAAATGTAGGAAAGCTAGGCCCTATATTCTTTCCCGGGATGTGGCTTCCGTCATCTACCCTAATTCGAAGACTTCGGCTGTGGCGGAGGAAGTCGCGGCGCCGTATCTTCAAGCAATTAACGAAGAGTTCCAGAGTTTGGAACCTTTAGAGGGACCCGAGGCAGAGGTAGTAGCGGAAGTCGGCGGCTTGCACTTATCGTCTGAGCCGATGCAGACGGATCAGGTAGGTGAGGCAGTAGCTAGACCTTCTCCTTCGTTCTCCTCCTCTGACTTCCCTCCTTTTCCTTCTCTTACTCCTTCTCCAGTCGCTTCTCGCGTCCCCTCTCGTACTCCGCCAGGGTTCGAGGGTTTTGGGAACGCTGACAAAATTAAGGCAGCGTCTGTTCAGCCTAAGGTGAAGACCATGAAGACTAAGCAGCTGCCTGCGAAGGTGAAGTCCAGCACCTCGGCCCCTTCTGCCGCAGACTCCACCTCTAAGAGTAAATCTAGCCGAAGCAGCAGCAAGGACAAGTCCTCACGTAGGACTAAGGAGAAGCTTGCTACTCCTTCTCCTGCTCCTTCACCGGCCCCTGCCCTGGTAGCTGCGGCTATTCTTAGTCCAGCTCCAATTCCGGCACCGACTTTACCATCTTCATCAGGCCTTTCATCAGCGGATGTGCCGGTTAACCTAGAGGTTCTGACTTCCCTTCTTATTCAGAAAGTTAGTCAGGAAGTTTCCTCTCAGGTAGCTAGAGATATGGCAGCTCTTTCAGGCAGACTGGAATCGCACATGTCTCGTACGGACCAGTCAGTGTCAGAGCTGTCAGGGATAGTGAGCCAACACCAGTTGATGATGGCCCAGACAGGTGGAAACCCACAGCTTTTATCCATCCTGCCTAATGCGGCCAATCTGCCACCTCCCTTTGAAGCAGGCAATCCATGGCGTTTAGCTTTTGGAGCTGTTTTGCGTGACAGAAAGCTTACTATCGAAGGGTGCGGTACACGCCCTTTGGAAGATTTTGAGTTTCACCCGACAGACTTGCAATCTCCTTTCTTAGGCTATGCAAGGTTGACCAAGGAAGCTCTTGTAAGGGAAGACAAGGTTCCGGCTGAGACTCTTATCTTCCCAAGGGAAGCGGCCCAGTCAGCTTGGCTTAGGATTATGAAGGAGATGGAGTGTGTCAACACCAAGATCACTCCATTTAAAGGGAAGTATACCACCTTCACTATCCCAAAGGATCACCCGCTGCCTTGCACCACGAAGATCGCCGAGCTGACCCTGAAAGCTGCGGAAGAAGACAAGCCTCTTCCACAATTGAAGGAGACAGACTTGACGTCTTTGTTGGTGCCCGAAGATCCTACATACTGGCATCAAACTCCGGAAACTTTCCAGAAAGGAAAGTTGGAACAGACTGTGCTTCAACACAATTTAATGAGAGACTCCTTAAACTACCTGAGCATCTCATTAAGGAGGAGTTTGAAGCAAGGTGTAGGCTGAGTCGTTCCCTTCACTCAGTCACTTCCGCGGAGATGATTGCTTCCACCTATCGACCGCTTCGGAGTTTCAGGTCCTTACCAAGTCGTTGTTAGGCACCTTTCAACACGACTTGTTTGATTTCGCTGTGGCTCGAAGAGCCTGCCGGAAGTTTGTTCTGAGACCAGCAACGATCAGACATGAGCCTAATAAGCTCATTAGATCTTCGATATGGGGACCTTCCCTCTTTCCGGAGGATTTAGTAGCTCAGGTTACTCAAGAGGCAGTGAGAGCCAACCAAACACTTGCAACCAGATGGGCTCTTAAGTTCAAGCGTCCAGCAGACCCTTCCCCGGCAGGCACTCAGAAGGCCAAGAAGCCAAAGAGGTTTCAACAGAGAAGGTTTCAAAGAACTCCGGCGGTGAACCAACCTTCCACTTCCATGCCCCCGCCCCAACAATCATATGTGTGGGTACAGGCACCAGCACCACAGTCTAATCAACCCTTACTTCCATCACCGGCCTACAACCAGACTTATGAGGCACATAATTCCTTTCAGAGGTATGCTTCTAGAGGAACTAGAGGACGTGGTACCTCCAGACGGGTCGGCGGAGGAGGTGGAAGGCTCGCAAGAGCCAGACCCTACAGAGGAGGTAGAGGTTCAAGACCAGCTGCCAACCAATGAGACAGCCAAGGTAGGTGGGAGATTAGCTCTATTCAAGCACAGGTGGACATTCAACACCTGGGCTAACAGTGTCATATCGAAAGGTCTGGGATGGAGGTGGAAGAAGGGACCACCTCCCCCATACAAGTTTTTTCAAGACGGACACCAGGACTCGTGCTTTCAACTCAGGAAACTACTCCAGAAAAGAGCAATAAAAAGAGTCAGGAACATCAAATTTCAAGGCAGACTATTTTCAGTCCCCAAGAAGGGCACAGACAAGAGGAGGGTGATTCTAGATCTTTCACGGCTCAATTCCAGTATAGTATGCGATTTGGCAAAATTTGCGCCAGGCTAAAACCGTGACCCAAGTGAGAACCTTACTTCCCCGTGGAGCCGTCACCACCTCTATAGATCTTACCGATGCTTATTATCATGTGCCCATAGAAAGGAACTTGTCCCCTTACCTAGGGTTCAGGTTAGGAAGAGAAGCTTACTCCTTCCGAGTCATGCCATTCGGCCTCAATATTGCTCCCAGGATTTTCACCAAGTTGGCGGACGTGGTAGTCCAAGAACTTTGGAGTCAGGGAATTCTATGGCGGCATATCTGGACGATTGGATAATTTGGGCTTCCACAAAGAGCAATGTCTGGAATCAACCCACAAAGTCATGAGATTTCTAGAGCATTTAGGATTTCAAATAAATCTTCAAAAGTCAAGACTTGTCCCCAGCTCCAAGTTCCAATGGCTGGGGCTACTGTGGGACCTCCAGACACACAGGTTTTCAGTTCCTTGGGAGAAGTGCAAAGAGATGGCGAAAGCCACAAGGCAGTTTATAAGAAACAAACTAGCATCGAGACGGGCCCAGGAAAGGATTCTAGGCTCCTTACAGTTTGTAGCAGTGACCCAACCGTACTGAAAGCCAGCTAAAAGACTTCAACAGAATTTGGAGAAGTCAAGCAAATATAGGTTTAAGAGACAAGCTGTCAAGAATTCCCCAGCTCTTACGCAAGAGTCTAAAACCTTGGTCTACAGCCAAGAGTTTAGCAAAGACAGTACCACTTCAGTATCCTCAACCGGATCTGGTGGTTCATACAGACGCATCCCAAAGCGGATGGGGAGGCCATTCCCCTACTCAAAAGTTTCAGGGAAAATGGTCCAAGACCTTCCAAAGATTCCATATAAATGTGTTAGAAGCTATGGCAGTTTTCCGTTACTCTCAAAAGGATGAATCCAAGAAAGGGATACATATCAGGTTAGTCCTCGACAGTGCAGTAAATTGTTCACTGTATCAACAGAAGGGGCTCCAAGTCCAAGTTCGTTAAATCATGTGATGATTGCGATCTTCTCTCGAGCACAAAAATTTCGCTGGCACCTATCAGCCACACATCTAGCAGGAGCCAGGAACGTAGTGGCAGATGCTCTGTCAAGAACATCCCCATTGGAGTCGGAATGGACACTAGACGCACAGTCGTTTCAATGGGTGTCCAAGCAGGTCCCGGGTCTTCAAGTGGTACCTTTTGCCACGGAGTCAAATCATAATCTTCGATGCTATGTGGCTCCCAACCTGGACCCTCTGGCCTTTGCCACAGACGCATTGTCTCTGGATTGGAATCTTTGGAAGAAGAATTTACTTATTTCCACGGTCAATCTCCTGATGGAAGTCCTTCACAAGCTCAGGACATATCGAGGAAAGTAGCCTTGATAGCCCCCTGGTGGCCGAAGAGCAACTGGTTCCCTCTAATACTGGAATTGAAGCTCCGTCCCAGACGGATCCCCAATCCAATACTGTCACAAATAGTACAAACCAAGAAAGTATACGCTTCCTCAAACATTCTCCAAGCCCTAACTTTATGGAGTTATGATGGCAGCTCTTCATGATTATGGTATTGATCCGGAAAATATTACTTTCCTGGAATCTGATAAAAAGAGATTCTACTCTTAGACAGTATGACTCTGCTCTTAAGAAGTTGGTTAAATTTGTGAAAGAAAAGGAAGTGTGGGTTATGACAACCAATCTAGCAATTTCATTTTTTAAAGATTTGTTTGATCAAGGCTTAGCTCCTGGTACTATTACGACTATGAAGTCTGCCCTTAAAAAGATTTTCCTGGTAGGGTTTGGGATAGATCTAACTAGTTCCTATTTCTCCTCTATCCCTAGAGATTGCGCAAGGCTGAGACCTATACATAGGCCTCAGTCTGTTTCCTGGTCTCTAAATGAAGTTTTCAGGCTGGCTTCCAGTATTGATAATGAATCCGTCGTATTTTACAGTATTTAACCCTACTTAGGAAAACTCTATTTTTATTAAGTTTAGCCTCAGGAGCAAGAATTTCTGAACTGTCGGCCTTGTCTAGAGATCCAGGCCATATAGATTTCCAACCTAATGGTAATGTTTTACTTTCACCGGACAAAACCTTCTTAGCCAAAAATGAAAGTCCACAAGATAGATGGACTCCTTGGTCAATAGTTCCTCTTCCTCAAGACTCTTCTCTCTGTCCAGTTCAATCTCTCAAAACTTATTTAGATAGAACGTCATTTAAGTCCTCAGGTCCCTATTCATGAGAGAAAAAAAAGGAGGGACAATTACTATGAGAGGTATCAAAACAACAGATTCTTTACTTTATTAAACAGGCAGATCCTGACTCATTTCCCCTGGTTCATGATGTCCGGGCAATTGCTACCTCTATTAATTATTTTCAGCCATATGAAATTTGAGGATCTTAAAAAGTACACTGGGTGGAAATCTTCGACAGTTTTTCAAACGCCACTACCTTAAAATCTCTTAATGCACTTAAGTTCCCTGCCGTGGCTGCAGGAAGTTTTTGTAGTTCCTGAAAACTCTTAACTTCCTCTTTCTATGACACCCACCCCTCTTTTATTTATTTCCCACTTGCCTGCCTCACCTAGTTGTTCAACCCTGCTTTCCTCTCCCTCGGGCCTTCGACAGGCACGGGTGGGGCGGATTGTATTAGCTTGTTTAAGAGATCCTTTTGTACCAAGTACTGCTGTATTGTTATGATTTTGTTTTACCTTTAGACTTTACAGGTGGACTCCTGTAGTTGTACATACATTTGTTAATTGAGTTCTCTCATTTTGTTAAAGCTTTGAGAAAGGTCTTTTGTTAACAATACAAGTTTTATGTGTATTGGCATTTATATATATTCTTCTTTTTTTTATATTTGATTTGTTTAGTTCTCCTTCCTTGTTACTGTATTTTCTTTATTTTCAGCTTGCCCCATTTCTCTGGTACAATTTCACCTGGTGACACGGCTTGATCCCAAAAAAGGGATTTTGACGGAGGAAAAAAAAAAAGGGAGGGATTTTGACGTAAGGAAAAATCTATTTCTGGGACGCGATTGGCTCGTGTCGCCAGCGAAATATCCTTTAATCTATTATTTCTAGGGCAAATAGTACTAACACATACCAGAGAATAAATAAAATAAAGAAAAAGGTCAGTATAACTGACTCGCACCCTCAGGACCCCGGGTGTCGGTATGAAAACACTAGGCGAGTGAGACCACTACCACGAGCCAAATGCCAATAGAAATCTCCCACTACAAAAAACCCTCCAAGAGGGGAGCCGACCCACAGAGTGAGCAGCTCGTACTACTACTACTCCATCCCATGCTGCCGACTGCTGCGCCTCTGGTGCCATCCTGAAGTTAGCAGACAATCTTGGGCGAAGGGATGGGTAGGGTGGGATTTCGCTGGCGACACGAGCCAATCGCCCAGAAATAGATTTTTCCTTACGTCAAAATCCCTTTTCTGGGCTCAGCTCGTGTCGCTGCGCGAAATCGTACCAGAGAAATAGCACAAGATTGTAAACAAAAGTAAATCAGAATAGGTCTCAAATAAAAGATAAAATATATATAAAGAGAATATAATTGCTAAAAGATACATATACACAGGGTAAAAAATAAATATAAAATATGCTTAAATTACCCTTAAATCTAATCATGTTTGTTAACATAAGGTAATTTAACATATATACAGGTAAAATGACTTACATGTATCAAATGATATCTGTGTAACAGCAGTATCAAAAGTATAATAGCAATTAATATAAATAACCAACGATAATAATATATAAAGGAATGATATGACTTAATATACAAAACCCGTAACCATTATAATATGATGTATCCCCTAGCATAAAAATAAGGGGAAACATCCATGAGATCAATGTTTATAATCATTTGTGAGTGTCCCTAGCCAGACAATAAGGGGCACCCATTACACTATCATAAAAGCAGCTAAGACACAAGGTGAATGCAAATGAACAAGGTAGGAATAGACGAACTTTTGGGTGAGGCAGTAGAAAGGAGGACTGAATCTTCTACTACAAATTAGCTAGAGTCAGGGGAAAACTATGTTACGCTGCTACTGCTGGAAATTTCAGAGCTTCCAAGGATTTAAGGTAGTGACGTTTGAACACTGTCGGCGATTTCCATCCAGTATACTTTTTCAACTCATCGAAGTTCATATGTTGGAAATAATTAATTGAGGTGGCTACTGCCCTGACATCATGTGCTTTCGGGAAAGAGTCAGGATTGGCTTGCTTAATAAAGTACAGGATTTGCTGCCTGATGCCTTTAATGGATAAAGTTCCACCTTTTTCCCTCTTAAAAGAGGGGACCCGATGAAGATTGAGGAGGTCCTGGACAGAAAGGCTCGTAAGGTTAAAACTGGGCAAAGGGATACATCTTGTGGAAGGGGCAGTACCTTCCAAGGTTCCCACCTCATCAAAGGATCTTCATTCTTTTGCTAAAAAGCTACGTTCCGGAGAAAGTAGGACTTCCCTGTGGGAAGGAATTGAATATGATTCCGGGGCGGTCCCTGGATAGAGCCGACAGTTCTGAAATTCTTGCTCCTGAAGCTAAGCTTAATAAAAATAGGGTTTTTCTTAAGAGCATTATAAACGAGCATGTGTCATTATCGGTTCGGAAGCCAGTTTTAGAACATCGTTTAAGAACCATGAAACTGACGTAGGCCTTACAGAAGGCCTAAGCCTAGCACCATGCCTTAGGAATAGATGAGAAGTAGGAATCCGTCAAGTCTAGGTTGAATCCAAATTGAAATATCTTTTTCAAAGCTGACTTGTTTGTCGTAATCGTGCTAGCTGCTAAACCTTTTTCAAATAAGGATCTGAAAAAGGATATAGCTGAATTAACTGTCATGATTCTAATATCCGATTCTCTCAGGAAGATTGCTAACTTTTTGACAGCAGCATCAATACTGTCTCAAAGTTGAATCCCTTTTTATCGGATTCCAAGAAGAGAATATTCTGAGGGTCAATATTCGCATCTCTTTTTGCCGCAAACTTCATGAAATCCATAACCCAAAGTTAGGGTTTTGAGAATCCCTGAGGAAGCGAACACAGTCTTCGTTTGTACTGACTGGGAGAGCTTGGGACTGGGGATCCGAAGAGGACGAAGGCCCAGCTCCAAAATTAGAGGATACCAGTTGCTCTTCGGCCAGTCTGGGGCTACTAGAGCCACTTGACCCTTGAATGTCCTGAGTTTGTTCAATACTTTCATGAGGAGATTCACTGGAGGGAAGACATAAATCTTCTCCCAGTTGTTCCAGTCTAGAGCCAGGGCGTCGTGGCATAGGCCAGAGGGTCCAGGTTGGGGGCTACATAACACGGTAGTTTGTGGTTCGCTTGGGATGCGAAGAGATCCACCTGTAGCCCTGGGACTCTTTGAAGGATCCATTGGAACGAACTGTTGTCCAGTGACCATTCCGACTCTAGGGGTACTGATCGGGATAGGCGTCTGCTATGACGTTTCTCACTCCAGCTATGTGAGTGGAGGAAAGATGCCAACCTGAACTTGTCTGCCAGGGAGAAGATGGCTACCATGACGTGATTTAGATGACGTGACTTGGAGCCTCCTCTGTTTATACAATTGTACTAACCACTGCGCTGTCCGGAGGACTAGCTTTATGTGGGAGTACTTTGGTGGCGTAACCTTTTTAGAGTCAGAACACTGCCATTGCCTCCAGTACGTTTATATGGAACTGACGGAACTGAGGTGACCAAGTCCCTTGAACCTTTTTGACCTGGGAATACCCTCCCCAGCCGCTTAAGGACGAGTCTGTGTGGATGGTGATCCCTGGTGGAGGGAACTGAAGGGGTACTGACATTGACAAATTCTTGACTCTCGCCCACGGCCGAAGTCGATTCTTTAGAATCAGAGGCACTGAGGATAGTTTGTCCCTGGACCTGACATTTGCTCGCGAGCGCCAGATTCTGGTTAGGTCTTTCAGTTTGGCTTTCATTAAGACGTTCGTCACTGATGCAAACTGAGAGAACCCAGGATCCTTTCCTGAGCTCTCCTTGACGCTAGTTTGTGACTTAGAAATTGCTTGACTGACTTCGCTATTTCCTTTCCTTTTGGTTGATGGAATCGACAGAGTGTGGGGAGGATAGATTCCATTGAATGCCCAGCCACTGAAAGTCTGACTCTGGAGTGAGTCTTGATTTGGACCTGTTGTTTATCTTGAAGCCTAGATATTCCAGGAACTGAATCACTTTCAGTGTAGCTCTGTTGCATTCCTCGACTGTTGGGGCCCAGATCAACCAATCGTCGAGATACGCTACTACCATAATCCCTTGTGATCTGAGTTGTTGCACTACCACTTCCGCTAGCTTTCGTGAACACTCTGGGTGCCACGTTGAGTCCGAATGGAACTACCTTGAAGGAGAATGTCTGGTCTCCTATCTTGAAACCCAGATAACGGACGGAAAGTTGTCGTTGCAATAGGGATATGATAGTCGGCGTCTGTAAGATCGATAGAGGGGTGGTGACGGCCCCACGGGGGAAGTAAGGTCCGCACCTGTGAGATCGTGAGCATCTTGAACTTGTCGCAGCGGATGGCTAAGTTTAAGCGGGACAAGTCTAAGATTACCCTTCTTTTTTGTGAGCCTTTCTTTGGCACGCTGAACAAGCGACCTTGAAATTTTAATCTCTTGACTCTCGCTATAGCTCCTTTCTGAAGGAGGTCCCCTCTGCGTACTCTGTCAATTCTTTGGTGGAAGGAAGTTGACGGAAAGGACTGGCTGGAGGTGGGTTCGTCAACCAGCTCCAACCCAGCCCTTTTGACACTATGCTCTGAGCCCATTGGCTGAAGTTCCACCGGTGGCGAAAGTGAAACAGCCTCCCTCCTACCTGAAGTTCTTCATTGGTTCTGGTAACCGCCTCGGCCTCCTCTGAAGTGCTTTCCCCTATTAAAGGGGCCTCCCGATCCTCTCCCACACGAAAGGACCGCTTACCTCTGCCTCCCTTCCTTACCGAGCGTCATACTTCTGCTGAAGCTTGACTCTCGAAGACTTGATTGTAAGCTGGAGAGATGGCGTAAGAGGTGGAGGGCTGAGGCTGAGGGGATATCACATAAATTGGCTGTGATTGACCTTTAGAAGTGGAGGGTTGGGCTGTCTGCACTAACGTACCCGCTGAAACTTGTTGAGAAAAGCGTGGTTGCTTTTTCTGGTAAGGTTGGAAACGCCTGGGTTTCCTTTGTCCCTTACCTTTAGCTGTCAGGTCTTGCCTCCTCTTAGCCGTAAGGCCCCAACGGTCCTTAAGGCTCTGGTTCAACCTCGTAGCCTCTGACTGGACTTCCTTAACCATAGCTTCTGGGAAGAGTCTGCTCCCCAGATGCTAGACGAGAGTAACCTATTCGGTTCATGCCGAATGGTTGCCTCTTGTAGGACATGCTTCCTACAATTCGTCCGAGCAGTGGCAAACTCAAACATATCTGACTGTACCGTTTGAGTCAGGGCTTTGGTCATGAGCTTAAAAATCGGTTCTGATCCATAAGCCATGGTTGCTACCTCAGACATAGCCATAGAATTGATCGATCTGGCTAGTTGCGATTTTGCGTCAAATTCAGCCTGAATAAGGCTATCTGGGAGCCTGGGCTTAGCTTTTCACCAAACTGCTACTCCATAGCACAGTCCGGTTTGAGTTTGGCCAGCTGAAGAATGTGTTCGGCAAGTCTTCCACAATTCTCCAAACTGAAGGGAGCAACGGAGATGTGGGATCTGCTTCCTTCAAACTGCGGTATAGGTTCCCCTTCTGGGCCGCTGGGATGGTCGACCTCGCGATCTTGGTTAGGAACGGGAGCGGGGTACTCTCATCCATTGTGAAAATGGTAAAGGGACTCTTAAACGGTTGTATCTTGGTATTAGAACAATCCATGTCCTCTAAACACCTTGAGCCATTCTCTCTGAGCCTGGTCACGTGAATAGAGGACTGTCTCCTTAGGTACCCTATCGTCCCGAACCATAGCCGAAGGTGTGAGCCTTGCGTAGCCTATGAACGGAGGCTGGAGGGTCTTCCGGGTAGAACTCGAAGTCCTCTATTCTTCGAGTACCCAAATTCCGGTATAGAGATGAGACCGTCCTGGAAGGGGGCGTATGACGCTACTCTCCATGGGGTTGTTCATAGAGAACGGAGGTAGTGAGTCATACGGAGGAAGCTGAGTTCCACTTGTGTTGGAAAGTGGAGGAGGAGGCTAGAGGAGCTTCTCTCAGCCCGGCTATAATGGAGTCCTGGGAAGTAATCCTATCCGACAGACGAGAGATCATTTGTTCCATGCTACTCTTTAGGGACCCAACCAGGTCGCCCACCTGTTGCAACAGGCCAGCATTGGAGTCCAAAAGCCGGAGCTGCTGCGGAGGTGGAGGGGAGGGCTCTGAATTGGAACCAATGGTAGCGGAACTGGTGACTCTGCCGGAGTGCGAGATCTCTCTCTGGAGGATTTACTCCTCGAGGACTTAGAGCCGGAGCTAGAAGCTTTAGACCTGTCTGCTCCGGGATTCCCAGCCGGAGACTTACGGGAAGAGGATGAAGCCGAAGTCGTCTTCTTAGACGACGACGACGTCTTAGTCAAGGTCATCACTTTAGCCTTGACCTTAGGTCTAACCGAAGCGTCAGGAGGAGAATATATTTCGTCACCCGTAAAGCCTTGGAAGGATGGAGAGGTTGCAGGGGTAGAAGAAACAGTCACGCCCAAGGGTGATCCTTGGGTGTCCACCTTACCTACCTCGACCAACAGGTCGTCTATACCTACCATAGGTTCAACTTAATATCCAGGGTCGCGACATCCGTAGAGATATCCTGGTCTTGATCAGTTAATGAGGCAGCCAGCTGTTGTTGGATGAAGGCGATAGTCGGAGCCGCATCTACCGGGTCAACGTATCCTGTCGCCTGCCTCCGGGAAGAGTTAATAATGCCAACCGCTTCTCCAGGATGTAGGGCTGTACCCTTAGCGGCGTTTTGCCCAAAACCGCCGACCCAGGCCCGCAGGGTAGCCAGTGCGGTATCCCTTACTGCCGGCGCCTGGAAGAGAGGGCGTAGTTTAGATTTAAGAGTCACTTAAAACTAAAACTTAAAGTATAACTTAAACTAGATGCCTTAAGTTAAAGTAAATGATGAAAACTTAAGCACTAAAATAGAAGCGGAGCAGCTACTGGAGATTGGAATACTTACCCCTTCCAAAAGCTGGCTCACCAGATCGTAACATATGGTACACGTCTCATGGTACCAGACCGGATGTCCCCGTGCGGAGTCGCGCATGGAGCATGGGACCGGCAAACTTCGTGTCCACATGGGTCCTGAAGTGTGGCGGAACATCCCGGATGCTCACAGTTGGTGGCCTGTAAGTGGGAAGACACATGAGTATCTTAAAAAACATCACTTACAGACTAAGGGACAGAAGAACTCCGTTGCATGCGGAGCTCGGAAAAAAAAAAAATTTGGGCATAACCCTCCCTGCATCGCCTGAATAGGCTATAATCCCGGAGAGATCCGGTAAAACTGTAAGGGAGGGGGAGGATGGTTTAAGGTACTTAGATAAACTTATAGATAACTTAAACCTAAAACACAAGCGAACCGGACTAAGTCCAGTGCGTAGCGGAGTGTAGTAACTCAGCAATACGGTAAGGTTAGCAGAGACACACTGTATGCTCCGGTCCACTCTACTGGGTGGACTAACATCTTTCCGCTGGATACCAGGACTCCGATCAGGAAGGAGCCTAGTAAGGTGGGAAAAGGCGAGAAGGACATACAGGCTCGAGCTAGCCCGGAGCGACAGGTAGCGCGGAGGGGGGGAGGGGGGGGAAAGGCCAGCACCCCCACATACGGTACACCCGGCCGGACCGAGAAGCCGGAGAGGTCGAGACCCAGTCTGGGTCTGTCCCAACCGACTCCCTAGCCCCTCCGCCTGAGGGAGAGAGGGAGGCAGGCTCGGGTATGCGGAGCGAGCATGGGCAGACCGACCCACCCCGCCCGACTCTATGGAAGAGCGGGAGGGGGGGGAAGTGTGACTGGACAGGCGTCTGGCTGTCCCCGTGATCACGAAGTGACCACGAGCGGTAAGACCAAATACGACAACTAAGCCTAGGACAACCACTGATCAGAGAGATGCTATCGGGAAGCAAACTGAACTGAAAAGCGGTAGCATATAGGCCCACTGGCCAAAACCAACTGATTCAGAGAGATGCTATAGGGAAGCAACCGAACTGATGAGCGGTAGTATAGGCTCAATGAGCCAGGACCTAGGCTAAGCCAGACGCCTAACTAACCTAACTATAACAAAATACACAGTATAAATAAATAAAAATGAAAGAAAGAAAGCAATATAGCAGGAGAAAAAATCCAGGAGTGTACGACTAACCCGAAGGCAAGTCTACCACTCAAAGCTAGTCAGAGCCGATACTAAGAACCTGGACTAGGGTCTGGATAGAAGAAGCCTACATAAGGTAAAATACATGCATGCATGACAACCTGAGTAGACCGTACCCTAAGTAAAGCGGATAATAATATAGAGCGTACATAAAATAAGGGATGTTCTAGGTATGGGAGACCAAGAACGAACCCACCACGAGGCAGAACCATGCTGCCATGCTTCCGACCCCGAGATCGTATTTTATACCTAAAAAACGGCAAATACTGTCTCAGGGCCGGAAAAACCCAACTAACCGTAATACTGAGTACTTAACTTAGCTGCTGCGATAGCTGCACGCTCCATTATAGATAATCCAATGAAAGGGCACAAAAAACACAGAGAGAAAAATAACACGTGTGACTCGTGTGCGCTAACTGAAAAGGATGGACCACCAGAGGCGCAGCAGTCGGCAGCATGGGATGAGTGAGTAGTAGTACGAGCTGCTCACTCTGTGGGTCGCTCCCCTCTTGGAGGGTTTTTGTAGTGGAGATTTTCTATTGGCATTTGGCTCGTGGTAGTGGTCTCACTCGCCTAGTGTTTCATACGACACCATCCTGGAGGGTGAGCGAGTCAGTTATACTGACCTTTTTCTTTATTTTATTTATTCTCTGGTATGTGTTAGTACTTTACCCTAGAAATAATAGATTAAAGGATATTTCGCGCAGCAGCGACACGAGCTGAGCCCAGAAATAGATTTTTCCTCTGTCAAAATCCCTTAAAACTGCCTATTTTGCTGGTTAAAATTCAAGAAAAACCCACTGAAAATATTTATACCTGGTTTTTTAATAGTTTTATCACAAAAAGTGCATTTTATGACAAAATTGATAAAAAACCCAAGGAATTTGTGGATATTTCTCATAGGAATATACCGTGAATAGGCAAATTTTCCGCGAATAATGGAGGTATATGTTCCAGAGAGAAATCCGCCAATACATGAGTCCGTGAATCTAGAGTTTGTGAATTCGGGGGGTTCACTTTATTACCTTTATTACACTACTCAGACAAGGAACGTTAACCTTTACTGACACTGATTAAAGTACCCAGAGTTACCATCAAACAAATATATCTCAATTCCTATCAAACATTATTGAGACTTGTAGATATACATTTCAATACAGAAAATATTGGTTCGGTAGAGAATGCAAAACCTACATTTGTTACTCTAGTCGGTAAACTAGGTAACAAATGAAAAATCAAGTTTCTATGCTAACTCAGAAAAGGAAAGTTGACCTTTACTGAAAAAGCTTGCTCAAATCTATCAGATAATAATTGACTCTCAGATACCTATGTGTTCACAACCAAAAAATATTGGCCCGATAGTGAACACAAAACAGTTTTTGACGTAGGAAAAACCTGTTTTTGGTAGTCGCTGTTGAGTCCTCAAAGAGTACCCTTTCCATGGTCTATCCAGAGCTCCATGGTGACCAGACTATTGTCGAAGAATTCTCTTAACTGGTCTTATGGCTGGGTGTTATGTCGTAATGGTAAACAGTAACATTATAACACGTGATAGAGTATAAATGGACTCAGGATAAGAAGGCCCTTTCTATTATCCTCAGCGAATACTAATAGCCAGTTTAACTACTACCCAGTTTAACTACTATTCAAAACTGCAAGATGTGGTTATGCTCATATGCACCATCATGTTTATATACGACCAAAATCCGACCAGGACGCCATTCCTTTCTGTTGGTCAATGTAGAATGATGCCATACCCAAAACCCATATATTTTTGGCAGGGAAGTGGGAGGGCTTTGAGGGCTCAACAGCGACTACCATAAATAGATTTTTCCTATGTCAAGACCTGCTTTTTGATAGCATAGTCTCTGTCTCGTCCTCAAGAAGCTTTACAAAGAAACTGACAGGTGGCAAAAAGCTCTTGGAGTCTAATCATAACAACCCAAAAACATTTTTGGTCCAGGGTCAAGCCACTAGTTTCAAGGCCCCATTTTTTATTCCAAATACCTTTAAGTTTGGCAGCAAAGAACAAGAAACTAAGTGCAAAACTTATGTTTTTTAGCGTGAAGTTCTGTGGTGACTTACCTAAGCATGCTGGGTATGGTTGCAGTATTGTCAAACCCTCCCCAGCGATAATTAGCATACTCGCCTGTTGGGAAGACCCGTAGTTTTCCCGCTGTAGTGCCTATAGGTTAAGAATATCCATGTCCCCTACCGATACACAGTGTAGTCAAATTCGTTTGAGCTTGTGGCAAGTGTTTCTGGTGTGTAGGGAGAGAGAGGAAAAAAAAATAGACCTTTTGGGATGTCTGCCATGAACCTCTAGGTTAACCTTTAGTGCATGAACTGGGCATTATGTAATGTCTGCTAATTTTAGTGTACTTTGAATAGGACATTTCCTTCTTAAAGGAATCCCATTCTTGGCCAGGAATGACAGGCCAAAGGAAAATAAAAATTGATCGTCAGCTCTTTGCTTGATGTATTGTCCCTGTCTATGAGAGCCCAGTTTGCTAATACTAGCTCCTGATGCTAATGCAATCAAGATCAGTTCCACTGAATTGAGGGGCTGATCGAAGTGTAAGTACACCTTATTCAGGGACCATGTAGTAACTGGAACCCTTCTAGAGCGGATCTTTGTAGTGCAAAGGACCGCAGAAGGGAAGTGACAACTCCCATACTAGGTTCAAATCACAAAATCATAAATCAATGATTCTGTTAACGCTGCCTTGTATTCCATAACTGCTGTAACTGCAAGGCGTTTGTCTTTAAAAGGGATAAGAAATTTTACAATTTGTTTCTCTAGAAGTTTTTATTGGGCTCTTGGTATGGATATAATGTAACTACATTATATCTTCCATACATACTGGTATTGCAAGATACATATATGAAGTATGTAATTTTTGCACTAGGTACCTAGCAATGTTGGGCGAGTAATTTTCACGGTATAGATAATATTTAAGAAAATCCACTCATGAAGGTCTTGGCTTAGAAAGGAGAATCCTTAAAACTACTTCCCCTCCTACTAACTGGGATAAAACAAAGGACAGTTTTTGGAATTTATCTCTTCGCCTGTTATTAAATTAATAGGAACCAATGCCTGTTTAGCCAGTAAGCTGTTCCTTAATAGGTTAGGAGTTTGCTCAACATCCAGTCTTGTAGGAAGGCATCTCTTGCTGTTGATTGCCTAGCAGTTTGTGATTCTCATATGTGGCGAACAGATCTACATACTTCCATTTGTGGAAGCATGTTGGCTATTTTCTGAAAGATTGGTTGTCTAATTCCACTGTTGAGACTCATTTTCCTTGATAGGGAGTCTACTATGACACTGAGGCACCCCGTAAGGTGAGTTGCAGACAAGTACTGCTTCCTTTCTTGCCCATTGAAGGATAGCTAGCATCACCATATTGAGGAGGTGAGTTAATCTTCCCAGCGTATTAATGTAGGACACTGCAGTTATGTTGTTTAGAATCAACTAAATGTCTCTCTTACGTAGGTTTTGAGTTTTTTGAGAGACAAAAAAGGGATTTTGACAAAGGAAAATCTATTTCTGGGCTAGGGCCTTGTGTGGGCACCCAGTGAAATGTCCCTTTAGCAACACATTTCTAAGGTAAAATATTGCTATAATACCAGAGAAAAAAGCTAATATCAGAAATGCCAGAAGATATTCTGGCTTCGCTTACCCTTATTTAAGGTGTCGGTATGGTTTCTGGGGCGAGTGGAACCACTACCAGAGGTCCTTTGCCATTTAGATTCATCCTTCTTCAAAATCCCTCAACTATAGAGGAGCCAATCTAAGGCCCACTACGTCGCGCTACCATCACGGCTAGCGCTCTGACGTCATTTCCTGTAGATAGCACCCAAGCTTGCGCAAAAAGGGGGGGGGGGGGGGGGGGGGGGGGGGGGGGGGGGGGGGGGGGGGGGGGGGGGGGGGGGGGGGGGGGGGGGGGGGGGGGGGGGTAACAGGAAAGGGTGGGATTTCACTGGGCAACACAGGCCCTTGCCCAGAAAATAGATTTTTCCTTCGTCAAAATCCCTTTTCTGGGCCCAGACTGTGTCACTACGTGAAATAGTACCAGAGAAATGGCCAGACAAGATTGGAAAGAAGGAAGCACACAAGTAATAAAAATAGGATAACAAACAGAGCAATTAGGTATAATTGCTATTACTATGAACAAAGTTACAGAAAAGTTTAACAACAGGGCAATTGGAACCTTAACGGTAAAACAAAATACAAACAATGCATACTTAATAGTAAACAGCAAGGCTTAATGTAAACTGTGATTAATCCGAGGAACAAAACATGAGGAAACATCACAATTATATACAACATGTGGCATCCAAGGCACAATATGGCTACATGACGGCTGAGCTACGGCAAGAATGTTAGAGAGGCAAGTAGGAGGAGAGATCCAAGTTAAACTACTTACTACTACTCAAGCAGTGTCAGGAGAAACTGGTTTCCCGCTGCCACGTGCTGGAAATGTAAGGGCTTCTAAGGACTTAAGACAATGGCGTTTGAATACTGTCGGAGATTTTCCACCCTGTGTACTTCTTCAGATCATCAAAATTCATATGTTGAAAATAATTAATAGAGGTAGCTACTGCCCTAACATCATGTACCCGTGGGAAGGACTGCGGGTTGGCTTGCTTAATAAAGTATAAGATTTGCTGCCTAATTCCTTTTAAGGAAATGGTGCCTCCCTTCTCCCTAACAAATAGAGGGCCTGAAGATCTTAAGGCAGTTCTATTTAGGTATGCTTTTAGAGAAGAAACTGGACATAAGGACAGGTCCTGTGGAAGTGGGAGAATTTTCCATGGGGCCCACCTATCCAGTGGGTCCTCATTCTTACCTAGAAATTGACGATCTGGGGAAAGTAACACTTCTCCTGAAGGGAGGAACTCTATATGACCTGAGTCTCTAGATAGAGCCGACAGTACAGATACCCTGGCTCCTGAGGCCAGACTTAACAGGAATAATGTTTTCCTCAGGAGGGGTAAAAAGTCAAATGAGTCGTTATTGGTGTCCGAGGCCAATTTAAGGACATCATTCAAAAACCATGACACAGACTTGGGCCTCTCGGATGGTCTGAGTCTAGCGCAGGCCTTAGGGATAGATGAAAAATAAGAATCTGTCAGATCTATTTTGAATCCAAACTGGAAGATTTTCTTAAGTGCAGACTTAGTAGTAGTAATAGTACGAGCTGCTAAACCTTTCTCAAACAGTGTTCTGAAAAAGGATATGGCCAGATTGGTTGTCATGGTTTGTGTATCAGAGTTCCTTAGGAATACAGCTAGTTTTTTAACTGCTGAATCATATTGACGCAAGGTCGATTCCCGTTTATCAGATTCTAAGAATAAGATGTTCTTGGGGTCGATATTAGCATCTCTTTGTGCCGCAAACTTCATGAAGTCCATAAAGTTAGGGCTTTCTGAATTCCTGAGGAAGCGAACACAGTCCGCGTTTGTACCAGTTGTGATAGTTTGGGATTGGGGATCCGTTGAGGGTGGAGTCCCAATTCCAGTAGAAGTGGGAACCAATTGCTCTTGGACCAATTGGGGGCTATTAGAGCAATGTGGCCTTAGAACGTCCTGAGCTTGTTCAGAGCCTTCAAGAGAAGATTCACTGGAGGAAAGAGGTAAATCTTCTTCCATTGATTCCAGTCTACAGCCATGGCATCCGTGGCATAGGCCAGAGGGTCCAGGTTGGGGGCCACATAACAAGGGAGTTTATGATTCGACTCGGTGGCGAAGAGATCTATCTGAAGCCCTGGGACTAGTTGACAGACCCAACTGAATGACTGCTTGTCCAGGGACCACTCTGACTCCAGCGGGACTGAGCGTGATAGCGCGTCCGCTACTATGTTCCTTATGCCTGCTAGATGAGTGGCGGACAGGTGCCATTTGTTCTTGTCTGCTAGTGAAAATATGGCTATCATGACATGGTTCACGTGGCTCGACTTGGAGCCTCTCCTGTTGATGCAGTGTACTACTACTGCACTGTCCAGCACAAGTTTGATATGAGATTTCTTGGCTGGATGAAGCTTTTTCAGGGTGAGGAACACTGCCATAGCTTCCAGTACATTGATATGAAGCTGGCGGAATGGTAGTGACCAGGTTCCCTGTACCTTTTTGTACAGTGAGTATCCTCCCCAGCCGCTTAGTGATGCATCTGTGTGGATCACTAGGGCCGGCGGAGGGAACTGGAGCGGAATTGTCTTTGACAAATTCTTGATCTCCGTCCTAGGGTAATGTCTCTTTCGTAAAATTGCCGGGATAGGGGCTAATTTGTCCCGGGATCTCTTGTTTGCTCTTGAGCGCCAAACTCGGTTTATGTCCTTCAGTCTGCGTTTTAGAGAACGTCCGTTACTGAAGTGAATTGGAGAGAACCTAAGATTCTTTCTTGGTTTCTCCGGGACGTCTTCTTGCACTTGAGAAATTGCCTGGTTGCTTTGGCTATTTCTCTCCTCTTCAACGGCGGAATTGATAGAGTGTGAGAGTTCAAGTCCCATTGAATGCCTAACCACTGGAAGCGGGACTCCGGTGTTAGCCGGGACTTGGTTTTGTTTATCTGGAAGCCCAGATGTTCCAGAAACTGGATTACTTTGACCGTTGCTTTGCGGCATACTTCAATGCTTGTGGCCAATACGAGCCAATCATCCAGATAAGCTACTAGCATTATTCCTTGCGACCTTAGTTCTTGAACAACTGTCTCCGCCAGTTTTTTTTAAATAAATATCCTGGGGGCTACGTTGAGCCCGAACGGCATTACTTTGAAAGAGAATGCCTGGTTTCCTAGTCTAAAGCCTAGAAACGGGCGAAGTGTCTTGCTACTGGAACATGATAGTATGCATCTGTAAGATCTATAGAGGTGGTGACGGCCCCACAGGGAAGTAAGGTCCACACCTGAGAAACGGTCAGCATCCGGAACTTGTCGCAACAAATGAATAAGTTCAGACGGGACAAGTCTAGAATTATTCTTCACTTGTTTGAGCCTTTCTTTGGCACGCTGAACAAGCGACCTTGAAAATTTTTAAATTCTGACTCTTGACACTACTTTTTGAAGGAGTTCTTGAGAGTACTCTACCAATTCCGCTGTTGGTTGTTGATGAAAGGTGTTGGATGGAGGGGGACCTTTGAGCCAACTCCACCCTAGACCTTTGGACACAATGCTTTGGGCCCATTTGCTGAACCTCCAACGGTGATGAAAGAGGAACAGTCTCCCTCCTACCTGAGGATTCTCACTGGTTCGAGGAGGGGCGTGCACCACGTCCTCCTTGGGAACCTTTGCCTCGGTTGGAGGCTCTTCCGCCGCCCCGTTGGCGGAAGGCGCCTCTAGCCCTGCTGCCCCTGCCAAACCTGTTGACTGGCTTTTGAAGACTGGGTTGTAAGCAGGGGAGACAGTGTAGGAGGTCGAAGCCTGTGCCTGTTGCGGCGATTGTGTCAGCAGCACAAACTGTTGTTGTGGCTGCGACTTAGAAGTAGAAGGTTGCGGTACTTGTGATACCGGAACCGCTTGCACTAGAGCCTGCTGTTGATGAGCCTGGAAAGGCTGGAATTTCCTAGACTTCTTCTTTGATTTTGGATTTGATCCAGCTGACTCCGGTTTGCGTTTGTTAACCAAACCCCAGCGAACCCTTAGACTCTGATTGAATCTAACTGCCTCGCAGTGAACTTCGTTCACTACAGATGCTGGGAAGAGGTCAGAGCCCCAAATGGATGAGGCTAAGAGCTTGTTAGGCTCATGGCGGATGGTGGCCTCCGCCAGTACATGTTTCCTACAATTTCACCTAGCTATGACGAAATCATACAAGTCACATTGCATCGAGTACAAAAGTGACTGCAATGATCTTGAGTAACGGCTCTTCTCCGTAGATTAGAGCAGATACTTCCGTCATTACTAGGGAATTGAGGGACCTGCACAACCTCATCCTGGCGTCCTACTCAGTCTGGATGAGGTTGTCTGACAGCCTGGGCAATCTCTCGCTGAATTGAGTGATGGCGCAGTCCGGCTTCAGCTTACCCACTGAAAAGGTGGCCGGAAGGTCTACCCAGTGATCGTCAGTTCCGGGGAGCAGGAGGGAGGTTGGTTCTGTCTCCCGGAGCTGTGGCATAGGTTCGTCCTTCGTTGCGGCTTGCAGGGTCAATTCCACTACCTTCGATGTGAACGGGATGGGTGTCTCCTCGTCCACAGTGAAGATCGTGAAGGGGCTTTTGAAAGCAGCAACCTTGGTGTTGATACACTGCCAGTCCTCTAGGTTACGTAACCATTCACGTTGTGCGTGATCCCGGGAGAGAATTAGTCTCTTTCGGGACCTTGTCTTCCCTTCTCATAGCTGCTTCTGTAAGGCGGACATAGCCTATGAAAGGGGGCTGTAATCCTTGCGGATGAAACTCGAAGTCCTCAATCCTTCGAGTTCCGCAGCCCTCGATCGTTAGCATGCCGTCTATATAAGGAGCATAGGAAGCAACCCTCCAAGGGTTGTTTGCTGTAAAGGTAGGAAGGGTAGACGAATCCGGCATGAGTAAGCTTTGAGCTGCCAAGCCGGACTGTGGAAGTCCTGTCATCGCGTTCTTTCGGAGACCTGCGATGAGGTTCTCCTGGGTAACCAGCCTATCCGAGATAGCCCGGATAGACTGCCCTGACTCCTCTAGAGAAGATGAAAGTTGGACAAACATCTCCTGGAACTTGGATTGTACCAAGTTCCCGACCATACTACTCATCTGCTGCATAATATTGGCGGAAATATTAGCAGAGAAGGTGTCTGGGTCAAAAGGGGAAGGTTCTACCTTCTCCTTAGGAGTCCTGGGTCTGGCTCCCTTAGAGGTTGAAGGCTCAGGGTCGGAGGGGAAGGGCTGAGCCCTGTCCTTAGAAGACTTGGACTTCGACCTTTTAGAGTAAGAGGACAGTTTAACTTTGTCTGCTCCGGGATAGTGAGCCGAAGACTTACGGGCAAGGCTAGAATCTGACTTCTTCGACAGAGACTTCTGAAGCGATTTAAAGTCATGCTTACCTTTGACTTTAGGGATCGCCAGGGCGGACTTCGGTCTGACCGACTGAATCCCCCCGGTGAACCCCTGGAAAGAAGTAGAAGTAGAAGGAGAAGAAGCTCTAGATGGACTCAAGGAAAGCCCTTGAGCCCCTACAGTACCTGCCTCACTTAAATCCTTACCTGCACCTTCCACCGTCATGGGCTTGAGATCCAGGTCCAGGGCAGCTACTTCTTTGGCGACCTCCTGCGTCCTCTGAGGGCTGAGCCACTTCCTCCTGGATGGAAGCGATCAGGGGAGCCGCCGCTTCCGGGTCTACGTAGGAGGTACTCTTCCCGCCGGGGAAGATGAGGGTGGCCATCTCTTTGGAGAGTATGTAGGGTTGGCCCTTGGTCACGTTGCGGCCAAACCCACCAACCCAGGCCTTCAGGGTGGCAAGGGCAGTCTCCTGGATCGCTTGGGCGCCCTGAAAGAGAGGGTTAGTATTAATACTTAAGGCTAGTTTAGATTAAACTATAACATAAGTTAATTGACATATCCAGGATTACATCCGTCACTGGCACTCATTGTATTAATGTGTAGTGTTTGAAACATCACCCACCTCAGAGGAGGCTTGGTCTACGAACTAGTAGCAAACCAGGCAACTCTCGTGGTGCCACACCAGAGACTCGTTGAACCGGATCGCGCAGGTGGCGTGGGTCCGGCAGACCTCGTGCCCACAGGGTCCTGAAGCACGGCGTTACAGCCCGACTCCATACAATGGGTGACCTGTAAGTGAATGCACATGAGCATCATCACTAACATCCCGGACTAAGTCCCGTGATGTGAATATGTCATAACACTGGAGTGCTCCGGTGTTAAAAGATAACAAGGGTTAGTCTCTACCTGCTCTTTGACCGTGTAATGTGGTGAGTCGTCCGACAGGATCGGTAGAATAGCTTGAATCAGTGTGTCTCCGGCTTGGAGGACAGAGCAGTCACTGAATTAGGAAGACCACCTAATCCATACACCGGAGCGAGGAGTAGTCCGAACAACGGGTGAGGAGCAGGAGGGGACCAAAATAACGTGGCAGGGTTTGATAACTCCGTCGTCAAAAACTTAAAACTAGAATAAGTTGGAGGATATCCCCGGAGGGGTAGCGGGGTCTCCTCCAAGCTTAAACTAAAGATAATGGACGTTCTATGTGAATGTAAAACATGCATGCAAAAGCGTATCCTTGTATGGAGGCCGGGGCCTCCTTAGTATCACCGAACTAGAGCGGACCCGGCTGCACCGGGGTCCTGATCCGCCGGAGCGGGAGGGGTGGTGACTAGTGGTAGGAGAACGCACTTGAGAGCCGAGCGCAGCCGAGCCTGATGGCCAACCGAAGCTCGGCCAAGCAGGGTCCCCCCCCTACGTCTACTGGGAGAGCGGCATGGAGCCGACCCACTCGCCGAGGAGCCTCAGCTACCTCCCCTGTCCCCCCTCACTAGAGGGAGGGAAGGGAGGATGCTCGGATCGGCTGCCTGAGACAGCGTGAGCAAGCGTACCTCCCCCCAAGGAGGGGGAAGAGGGCTGGAAGGACCGACACGGGGTGGCTCATATGCGGTCGCCTGGGATCCTCTCTCGGCCGTGTGGTTAACCACGCGGTGAGAAAGGCCATGCGATCAGAGGAGGCCTAGGCCAGCCAAAGCCGTCTCGATAAGCATGAGAAATACAAAATAACATCCTAACAAAACACGGTGGGAAAGGAAGAGAATTCAGATGGTAGAGAGAAAGAAATGTCCTGGAGAAGCTGGGTCGAGCCAACCGAGAAGGAAGGACGAGCCTGGTGACTCCGAGCAGCTGGCCTATGTGCTGTGACGAAAAAAAAAACGCGGGCAGGCGGCCAGGGTGGCTGAGGACAAGAGAGAAGAGCCATAGACCATAGACCTTCGAAAGGGAGCCTAACGAAGAGTAACCTGACAACTAAAATAAACATGCATGCATGAAATTCTAAGCTGAAAGGAACGACGTAGGCTACAAGCCTAGCATGAGCTCGGATAACATCCCCCGTGTGGATATAATAAAACGTGAACAAAACGTCAATAAATGCATCATCGCAAACAGGAATGTACTGCTAAGCAAGAATCGAGCCCAAACGGTATACGGGACCAAATGGGGCACGAAACAAAGTAACACACGGGAGCAAGCCGCACATGGCGGTGCAGGGACAGTGCCGCATGGGATGCCGTCTATAAAAAACCTGAATAAATCGGTTAAATGTGCCCAGGGCAGTCCCTAAATGGCGTTAAACATTAATAGCAGTACTTAACTTAGATGCAGAAGAAGCTTGACGTTCCATGTTGAAAACTGAAGAATTCCAAAGCGAACACATCACAGAGCATAAAAACACGTGCGGTGTGGATCGTGCTATCGAAAGGAATGACGTCAGAGGCGCTAGCCGTAACGGTAGCGAGTAGTGGGCCTTAGATTGGCTCCTCTATAGTTGAGGGATTTTGAAGAAGGATGAATCCAAATGGCAAAGGACCTCTGGTAGTGGTTTCACTCGCCCCAGAAACCATACTGACACCTTAAATAAGGTGAGCGAGCCAGAATATTCTAGCATTTCTAAATTAGCTTTTTTCTCTGGTATTATAGCAATATTTTACCTTAGAAATGTGTGCTAAAGGGACATTTCACGTAGCAACACAGGCTGGGACCAGAAAGACAGCCATCAGCTCGGAAATTGATACAACAATTCCTTGGAGTAACTGAACACCTATGTGCCACCTGATGCTCATCCCAACCTGTCAACAAGGTGCATCTGCATGTATTGTCATTCATACATTCTGAGGAGTCAGGCAGACCTGTATCGCCAGAGATTCCTTCCGGGATCAAGGTTGAAGTATCTCCCTAACTTTTTCAATCTTTTGGTGAGGTCAGTCTCGCATCTTGTTTGTTGCATGTGACTTCACATTCATTTGTTGTAAAAGAAGTACAGGCAGTCACTGGCTTACGAGTTCAACTTACAATATTCCTAAGGTTTTCAATTATATGCATCAGAAATTATTTTCAGGTTTACGCCACATTCCAGGGTTATGGCACAGAAGAAATATGACTTCAAAAATGCAGAATAATCAATATTTGAAGTTTTTTTTTATGAAAATGCAATAAAAATGCAGTTTACATAGTTTTTAATACACCTACAGCATTAAAAGTAAGGTTTTCCTAGGATTTTTGACGATTTTCCAGCTTACGACGTGTCTCAAGAACGGAGCCCCCGTCATAAGCCGGGAACTGCCTGTATTGGATCTATTGCTGATGCAAATTGCAAAAGCCCATTATACATTCTAATTGCCTTTTGGAAACCCTGGGCTGTGCAAGACCCATTCTGAGGATTTGCCTCATTCTGTTTTGAGCATGATGGGGAGAGAGAACGAGCCGTGAAAAGCATCCCAACTTAGTCCCAGCTACTGAAAGTGTCTGCTGGGTGTGAGGTGGGATTTTGCCGATTTATCATAAAACTTCTTGATTGTAGTCAGTTAACCACTGCTCTTAGGTTTTTCAAGCAGACACTTTGCTTGTGGGCTCCCAAAACGACTAGTCGTCTAGGTGGGCTATTATATGTAGTTGTATTTCTGACTTTTCGAAGAACTACCGTTACTAACTTTGTCAAATCTTAGGGTAATGTTTAGCCCACAAGGCATGGCTTTGAACCTGTACATATCTTTCCCTATCCAGAGCCTTAGGAAGGAATGGAAGGGAATGACGACAAGGACGTGCCAGTATGCATCTTTCAGATCTAAGTCCCTTTTAGAACAATTTAATGCACTAGGGCAATGGTAGTTATTCGGAAAATATGGCAAATGGTACGCTTGTTCAATGTTGATAGGTCTAGGATCACTCTTCGTTTGGAGGAGTCCTTTTTTGGGGTCACTTGGAGAGACATGCTTGATGACAAATATCCGCAGGTTTCTCTATGACTCGCATTAACAGGGCCTTTCTGCACATATCCAAAGAGGGGCCTGGTTTTTGGAAGAACCCCTTTACAGGAAGGGGGTAGGGGTGGAGACTGTTCCACCCTTCCAGCCCATTCAATATTAGTGCTGTGTGCCCATTACAGAAGACTTCAGTTGCCTGTGGTGTTATTGAAGTCGACCCCCAACCATATCATTCCCATTGGTATCTACCTCTTCCTCTACCCCTGCCCATGACAGGCATTCCATTTGCTGCTTTTCTACTTCCTATAAGAAGGTATTTGGACCTTGTGAAAAAATTTTCTTGCTGTTGTTGTCCTTTTGTGAAACATCATCCCATCTGAACACCTACCTGTTCTTTGAGGGAAAAACCTTTTGGGGTGACAGAAGGCTTACCTTTTTAAGCGAGCCTTTTGGGTGGTGTTGGGGGATGTTTTTTTATTTTTGTTTCCTAAATTCCCCTTTTTCCCAAAAGAGAGTACTCTCATACAATTCTCTTGGCGGGCTTGCTTCTTAAGTTTTTAACCACAACAGACTCCTCAACAGGTCCTTACAGAAAGGGCTATGATGTAATAATGAAGTTAAATTGGGAAGTGACTAGTTGGAGCCCTCCAATGTTTCCATTTGCACTTTTATGCACCACTTTAGCAAGTTATAGGATGCTTGCCACAAGGTTCTCATAAGACTTTTAACCACAACAGCAACAATTGTTCTGAAACATTTTTGAAGACTTTTGATGGCAACTTCCAGCAAAGTGGTAGAGATTACAATAGTAAAGAGGTGGATCCTAGTATGAAATTCTGCTGAGGCTGTCGCCTCTGAGATTCATCTCATAGGGGTCCTAAATTGCTTTGTAGCTACAAATAAAGGAGGCTTTTCCCCTCAGAAGGGAACTGTTGTTGTTGCCCATTCCCTGGTGGAGTTTTCCAAAACTGGGATGACAGGCACATGGTTGTAATTTTGCTATTATCTGTAGCCTTTTAGTTACTACAAAATTCTGAAAATCTATCTTTACAAAATTAGTAATTTTGAAAATGAAGGGACAGAAGGCTGGAACTCTTTGGTGAGCAACTTTGGTCCAATAAAGGGTGTCTTCTAATGCTTTTAATGTAATAGGAGACCATTTCTGCTTGTGGTCTTTCACATGTACAGCTTCGATCATAGTTTTTCTCTCATTAATTAGATATTTACTATAGTGAGAGAAATTGCACACTGGTGCATCTAACCAAGGATCATAAGTATCATTAAGGATGAGTATTGGAGCTTGTCATGTTTTGATATGAAGTTGTTTACAGTGTTCCCCTTGCATTCGTGGGGGACGGGTACCAGACACCCCCCACAAACAGCTAGAACCCACGAATATTTGAAACCCCTATAAAAATGCTTAAAGCTACCTATTTTGTTAGTAAACACACAAGCAAACCCCACTAAAAATGTTTATACCCGGTTTTTTTAATACAGGCAGTCTCTGGTTATCAGCGGGGGTTCCGTTCCCAAGGGTGTGCCGATAAGTGAAACCCTCCATTAACCGTGACATACGCACCCTTGTGGGGCATGTGTTTGGTATGTTATGGTGCCATAACTATTATTGGTACCTTATGGCGCCACCGGAACTTGACCTGTTATGGCGCCATAAAACCAGATCACCAGTAACCGGGGACTGCTTGTAGTTTTATCACAAAGTGCACTTTATGATGAAATTGATAAAAAAAACAGGAATTTGTGGATATCTCTCATAGCAAAATACTGTGAACAGGTGAATTTTTTGCGAATAATGGGGCTGTTTGTTCTAGAGAGAAATACAGTGGTCCCCCAGGTATTTGTGGGGGATGCGTACTAGACCTCCCCATGAATAGTTAGAACCCGCGAATGTTTGGAACCCCTATAAAAATGCTAAAAAAAAGGATTTTGACGAAGGAAAAATCTATTTCTGGGCAAGGGCCCGTGTCGCCCAGTGAAATATCCTTTTAGTTCATATTTCTAAGGTAAATATTGCTAACATTACCAGAGAAAAAACCAAAATGGCATGTCGGAGCATTCTGACTCGCTCACCCTATAAAAAAAAAAGAGGGTGTCGGTATGGTTTCGTGGGGCGATTTGAAAACCACTACCATGGGCCTCTTGTCAATTAGATCCCTCCTTCACAAAATCCTCCTGCTAGAGAGAGCTGTTACACAGCCCGGGTCAGCAACTACTACTACTAGCCCTCCCACGCCAACACGAGCGCCTCTAACAGCCATCCTTGAATGTTAGAGAACCAAGCTTCGGCTGGAAGGGTGGGATAAAAAAAAGGGGGGGATTTCATGGCGACACGGGCCCTTGCCCAGAAATAGATTTTCCTTCGTCAAAATCCCTTTTCTGGGCTCAGCCCGTGTCGCTTTGTGAAATAGTACCAGAGAAATGGCCACAAGCTTGGTAAAAGCTAAATTACTATTTAGGGTAATAATAAAAAACGAAACATATAAGATGAGTATAATCTAAAGTAATATTACAGAAGTTAGCAAATATACACTTGAATTAACTTATAGTAATTAGGTTAGCCTTATGATTAAATAATAAGAGATCATAAAAACTAGAATTATGCTAACTTAATAATAACTTAAATTAGACAATGAAAAATATATACAATTGTGAGTATTCCCTAGCATTAAAATAAGGAAAACATCACGATATAGCCTTTGGCAACTAAGGCTCAAAAGGGGGTGAACCTGGTGGTAGGATCACAGGAAGGATGTTAGTGAGGCAGATAGAAAGGAGAACTGGATCTACGACTAAACTACTTAGACAGTGTCAGGGGAAACTGTGTTTCCCGCTGCCACTGCTGGAAATTTTAGTGATTCTAAGGATTTCAGGTAGTGGCGTCTGAATACTGTTGGCGACTTCCAGCCTGTATACTCTTTTAGATCATCAAAATTCATGTGTTGGAAATAGTTAATTGAGGTGGTCTACTGCCTAATGTCGTGGGACTTTGGGGAACGAATCTGGGTTGGCTTGTTTAATAAAGTATAAGATCTGTTGTCTAATTCCTTTTAAGGAAATAGTGCCA